>NC_022025.1:1234791-1245915 GCF_000317375.1 Microtus ochrogaster
AGAGATCCGCCTGCCTCTGCCTCCCAAGTGCTGGGATTAAAGGCGTGCGCCACCACCGCCCGGCCTTTTTTTTTCCATACAAAATGAATTGTACAAAGACCCTTAAAAAGAGGCAGCACGCTGCCAGAAAACCAATCATTCTCTTGAAACCCAAAGCGCTGAGTTGGAGCCTAAATTTCTATTTATGGTTAAGATTTGATCTCAGGGGACAAGGATAAATTAGAAGTTGCTAAGCAAAGCCGAACTTCACGTTTCTTTATCAAAGAAAAGCAGTCGTATTTTGTGAGTTAATTTCACAGGGCTGTCATAAGGAGCACATAACAAACATGAAGATGTCTGTGAAACGTGGAGTGCCGCATAGGAACAATGTGGTTTCTGCGGTTGCCATTATAAAACTGAATCATTTTGTCACTCGTCACCTGCTGATATATTTACTGTTTGGTGTGGACTTGGCTTATCGTTAGCAATGTCATACGAATGCAAATTGAGTCGCATCCATGATGATGCAATCATCTCCCCTGAGAATTATGTTCAGAACTCAGAAACACTTCACAGGCACCAATGAAATGCCATTGGGCACCAGTGACTTCCGCTATGACAACGGCCTGCTTAGATTTATATTAGTGTCCATGAGGTGCACGGCATTGCACCGCATCATGCAGGGCCATCAGATGCTCTGTCTTTGAAGAGAAAACGTAATTTCTCACCTCCTGCCACTACAGCCTTCGTTAATCAGTTCCCTGGTGCTTCTCTTTACGACTCCAGGCTGTGCAGGAGCTCTGTGGTAAAGTTACATTCTCACAAGGCCTTTGATTTTGTTTGAAGTTTTCATGCTCTTTCTTGCATTTTCTATTTCTAATATTTATGAATGGCACCATAGACTTTATGGCAGAATTAACATCAGCCAAGGAATCTCCTAGGAGATGCTCTGGCTGCTTTTCTCACAGAACCACCTACCAGCAGTCCCTTCCCTTTGATTGCTTTCGGGTTAAAACAGAATGCAGCGGGTGAGATGACGCAGTGGGTAAGAGCACTTGCCACCACCCTGACAGCCTGACCTGTGTTTCATCTTTGGGATCCACATAACAGAGGAGATTAAGGCCTCTGGCATACACTTATGCATCGTGGCGTACTTGTGCTCCACCCCAAATACAGAAATCCAAAAAGCAACAGAATATAAGACGCATGCTTCAGATGCCATCCTCTGGCCTTTTCAGTTGACTGGAGGTCAAGGTAGGCAGTGGAAGTTGCTATACTCTTCCATCAGGGAAGGTTCCACAGAAATGTGCTCAAGAACATGTGCTGGCCGCTCTAACATAGATCCTGATGGTGAAGGCATGACCTCATCCACTGAAGGAACACTGCTAGAATGCAGCTTTCTGACCCACTGTTAATGACTGAAGACCGAATAGACTGGGACCATAGGGGAGAGACCAAAATCATAGAGAAGCCTAAGAGAAAAATCAAAACAGTGTTTATAGTACGGGGATTGGTATATTGAGTTTCTTCTGTATGTTTTCCGGTGTCTTCGAAATTTTATATTATGAATGTAAATTACAGTGAACATCATAATAGTCCTATGGTGTGAGGCAAACAAGGAAGCAGGGCAGCTTGCATCTTCATCCTGCATCTCTAGAGGATGAACAAGAGACTGGGCTGTTGGAGACGGTAGGTGTTCTCTGAAGTGCAAACTGTGATGTGTAAGAACTATCCCAACGGTGGGTGTGCGAGCTTTTCTTGAAGCCTCACTATATTGTTAGCGTAAAATTTATTCCCATTTCCAGTTACATGCAGTATGTTTTGAAAACCTGAATGAATTAAAACTTTTCAGTATTCTACATGAATATGAACTTGGGTATATTAAACATGAGCACAAATATATTCATATGAAAACGAATACATTAAAAGCTACTCTAATGAGGTGGATGACACGATGTGCATAATCTCTCTCTCTCTCTCACCCACACGAGAATGGAAGTAAAGACAAGTGCTAACTGTGAAGAATAATGGTGCCAAACAGGTGTAATGGGTGAATAAGAGAAGGGACTAAGGGAGGAGAATATGGCTATAATATCGTTCACACAAGTACAATACTGTTGAAAGTTAAAAAAATTAAAGTGTCTTAAATAAAAATCTGTAATTCAGAAGTGAAATAATACCTGTAGATGTAAATTGTGAATCGCATCAGAATGTCTGTGTAAAACATTGTGCTTAAGTCATGGGATTAGATCATCTGGAGGTGAAGACGAAGGTGAATAGGGAGAGACATGCAGGAAGAGGGGGACGAGAATAAATACAAGTGATGTAGGTGCACAAGCATTTAAATGATGGAGTGGAAACCTGAAATAAAGGAGGGGCAGTAGGGGAGGATTCGGAGGTGAAGGTGAGGATTCGAGCCAGTGAGGTGTATGGGGGGGGCTTTCAGCAGAGGAGGTGTAGTCAAGGCAGAGAGAGTAGCAGCTATAACTGAAATCTCCCTCTCTTGGGACGTGCTGATTGCACTCGAGGCTTGTGATGAGAACATTCAGAGCTAAGATTCTAAAACATGGATATAAAAGAAGAGAAGATTTAAGAAAGCGAGCAAACAAGAGGAGCAATTGAAAGTATGAACTTCTCTTACTATTGTACAAAGTGAAAATGTCTGAAGACAGTTCATTCTTCTGTATACAGCTTTGTAATCAGGTGTTCTGTTGCATCTCAGTATCAACAGTGTTGTCCTTTGCCTTGCTCCAGCTCTTCCCACCCTCGGACATATAGAACATGCTTTGAAAAGCTGACGACCTTTTCCTGTGCTTGTTCTAATAAATGTTTTTTCTTTATGTTTTGTTTATTTATACGTGGAAGGAGTCCTCCATAGTCTCACCAGAAGTTTAAAGCTGCTGTTCCTGATCAGAGAACAAGTGATAAAAATGGTTGTGTGTGTGTGTGTGTGTGTGTGTGTGTGTTGGCCTAGAATTTGGTTCTATGAAAAATCTAGGAAGTGTACCTAGAGATGGACCACACTGAAGAAAATATTTTCTTGCCACTATTCAATAGCATTTCCCATTCTGCTTGGCTTAGATAGACGGGTAGCCCCACCTCTCTCCTTTTGTTTTAGCTTCTGTAAGTTCTCTTGTGACTGCTTTAGGAAGCAGAGCATATTAGAGAAAATCAAATCCTTCATTTGTTTTATCTCTCTAACAGTGGGAGAAGTGTGTGGTGACTCTGCAGCAGGGCTGAAGTCGGGAAAAAAGTAAGCCAGCTCTTGAGAAATGATGGACAGTAGACTTTCCACAAACCAGGTTGGAACACTAGAGCAAACCAGGAAGCTGGCTACGCGCCCCACCCCTTAGGCTGCACCTCCTTTGGAGGCCCGCATGTTTCCAAACACCTTTAAGGCCTACTTGAGTCCATTCAGTTTCACTTGGTGCCTGGCCTGCCTGTGCTAGCGCTCCTTTATGAGTAAGTTCTGAAGTTTCAGAAGTCTTTTTCTATATAACCAGGATGGAAAGCTTTGGGAAGTATACTAACTCTGTTTGGCCCCGAAGGGAGCTTGTAACTCGTTAGCATTGTAGAGGTGGAGCCAAGGAGCCATAGATCTGTGTTCATCTGCAGGAGGCTGGGCTGTGAAGGATTTAGTTCCCTCCAAAGCGGCCATGGATGTGGACAATCACCATATCCGTACATCTGTCCTGTTCAACTAAGATGGCCCTGATGGGGCAGATCATTGTCTCCTCTGTTCAATGTCACAGTGTGCTATTTGGAGGCCTAAGGAAAAGCCTCCCACATAAAGAAGGCAATAAAACAGGCAAGGCACTTGGGAGCACTCTTTAATCTCCCCTCTGGCAGGCTGGATGAAGCAAACTCTAAAAGCCTAACTCGAAGTCACACTGTTTTGAATATAGAGACAAGGCCCAAATGTTCTTAATTCACTCCAAGGGAGTTCTCCATCCAGCTGACAGCCATATAAGGAACTTAATAAAGTAAAAGCAAGTTATCTAGTCACCCCCTGCTGCTTTTTTTATAATATCAAAATGAAAATAGGTTTAATTTGGCGGTGGTGTAATCACATTCATTACCATACCCAAACATGTTTTATGCTCCCCTCTTGAATATTGTGCTGCGCTGATTATACGGGCTGAAAGTGGGCAGCGTTACTCCGTTGTTGGATGGAGATTCATTCTGAGCACTCAGGTGTCATTCATCAAACTCCACGGACATCAGAATGCGGGCATCATTTCAAAATGAGGATGTGGTGACTAACCTAAGCCATTTTGTTTATTTAGTAAAAAAGTCCCCATGAAAAGTTTATATGCAATCTTATGAGTCCAATACAAGGAGCTCTTTACGGTTTATGTGATATTCCCAATTCCTGGATCAGAGCGTTCAGGAAAATATAGGTAGAATTAAAAAATTTTACTCTTATTCAGATCTGAATAGGACATGATTTCTTCTTGTTACATAGAATGGAAGGACCATGATACCCTGTGTGCATGTGGTGCACAGTGACCATGTCCTTAACTCACTATTGAACATATTAATATAAAATATTTATTTTTAAAGTATCATTAACTTCCCAGTCAGTGTGTATTTTTTTTCTAATTTTGAACTATTAGGGAGAAAGGGGGGGAGAGAGAGAGAGAGAGAGAGAGAGAGAGAGAGAGAGAGAGAGAGAGAGAGAGGAATATGATTTTTTCAGGTCAGGAATAAATTCTATTTCAGTATTTTTTCTTGTAAACCAAGCTCTGTACGAGCCCTTTATATATAAGGACACTTGATGCATGGCATAGAACAGACAAATGGTCCTCCGCTGCCCTTTTCACCAGCACAAAAGAGCCATTTTAGAAAAGACTTTTTATATCAAAGTTTTTACAATGAGCTAGTTCAGGGAAATGTTTGGTATTTATAATAACCAGTATTTCAACAACTGCAAAGCCCATAGCATATTAACAAAAACCATTCTTCTGCAGGCAACCAAAGAATGCTGAGTGGTTGAGTGGCTGAGAGTGGGAGAAATTGTCTTTCCCATGAAAGAGCTCCCAGATGCCTAGCTATACAGCACCAAGAGATCAGCTCTGAAATCATATTTATATATTTATGTGTATATACATATATGTATGCAATCTATGCATATATACATATGTATACACATACATGCATATACACATATGTATACACACATATGTATGTATGTAGCATTATATGGACCATGAAGGCTGTATTTATGTACTTAGGAATGTGATATACATAAATCAGCTAGTAATAAGCCCATATGTGTGTGTGTACGCGCGCGCATGCGTGTCTGCATCTGGGCTTATTACTAGCTGATTTCAAGCATGAAATCATATTGCTCAGCTAGACTGGAGTCTCCTAATGCAAAAACAAAAGTGCTTGGGCTAAGTAGCATGTAGACAGATGTCTGCTTTAAGGGCTATTAAGACCTGTATGGCATAGTATTATGCAGATTATTGAAATCTTATGAAATAACCACTTTTCATCATAACTTATAATTATACATGCCTCTTTGTTAATGTTTCTAGTTGATTTTTATGAAACACATTTTTTCTATCATTTTGCAATAGACAGCTGCCCTTTGGAAGGTTTATCCTTGTTTGTGTTTATGTCTCACGCATCCTCATGGACCGATCTCACCTTGCCAAGGGCCACACAGTAATATCCACCTGCCCAAGATTTCTGTTGCCCTTTTGGCTTTCCATCAGCCTGCAGACTCTGCTCTCCTGGAATCCCAAGCTGTAGATCAGGGGAGGCAGGTGGTTTTATCCTGGAGCTAGTTGAGAAAACAGATCCTTTCCCTCCTGTAGTTGTGAACCAGTTTTCCGGGCCTGAGTCATGCTACCCTCCTTGTTCTGGATTCCCTTCTCTGGCAGTGGAAACCATGCATTCACCTTCTCCACTGAGCCCATTACCTCTGTGGTGTAGGAGGTCCTTTCGTATTTTTGTTGCTTTCTTTGGTTAAATAAAGAAACTGCCTTGGCCTTTGATAGGGAAGCCCTTAGATGGGTGGAAAATACAGAACTAAATTCTGGGAGAAAGAAGGCAGTGTGACAGATGCCATGGCTCTCCTCTCCAAGACGAAGCTGGTTAGACTCATCCCGGTAAGCCACAGTCAAGTGATGATACAGATTATTAAAAATGGGTTAAACTAATATGTGAGAGTTAGCCAATACGAGGCTAAAATTAATGGGCCTGGAATTGTTCAAATGAATATAATTTGTCTGTTATTTTGGGGTATAAGCTAGCCAGGTGGCTGGGAGCCGGGCAACAAGAAGCGGCCCACCGCTCCTTTTACAACACCTCTGAAAATACTAATGTGTCTATGTCTGTTCCCATAGTAGTTTCTTTTATTTCAAATTTACTCTTTGAACATTTTATGTTTTATGACCTTTATTTGTACAGCATGGGACTTTCATGAGTAGATAATATGATGTGACCCTGAGCCTTTATAGCAGTGAGGTGGGTGGAATGACAGCAGTTGACTTGAATTTAGATGTGTTGGCTCTGTCTCTAACTGTTCAACAGCAAAGGTCATTTTCAATCTGAACCTAGGTTTCCTTATATGTTAAACAATACACGATTCATAGACTTTCTGTTCAGATGAAATAAGCCAACATATGTAAAGTGCTTCACAGAGCCAACCTCACCAAGTGTGAGATATCTGATGGATGAGATTCTTTCCCACGCTGATTTCTTCTTGATCGTCACCTCTTCTTTTTTTTTTTTTTTTTTTTTTTTTTTTGTTTTTCGAGACAGGGTTTCTCTGTGGCTTTGGAGCCTGTCCTGGAACTAGCTGGTCTTGAACTCACAGAGATCCACCTGCCTCTGCCTCCCGAGTGCTGGGATTAAAGGTGTGCGCCACCCGGCTGTCACCTCTTCTTCTTTGCATCTATATCCTCAAAATGCCATCAAGAGAAACTAAATTCTCCTTTGTGTGCTTATATTTTCTCAATGGGAAAATAGGAAAGTTCCCAAGACTTCTGAAGTCCTTTTGAGTTATAAAATAAGTGATTCTTTAATTTTAAATATTTAATTCTATTAATATTTAATTTTATGATGTAAATATTTCATTAAATAAATATGAAATAATTAGTTGCTATAACTATTCTATTCAATACCTGTCAAATTTGCTTTAAATTTTATTCTCATATTTCATCTATTTTTCCAATAAATTTAGTAAGTTAAGTTTACAAAGTGCTAACTGGGGTCTGCAGAAACTAAATCTTTAATTGTGGTTATCACACATATTATTTAATGATAGTGCATCTGAAGTTTCACGTTCTTTGTGTTTTCAGTGGAGGTGATAATTGGCTTTATTGTACCTGTCAGATAACACATTTGCTGCTTTTTCTTTACTGCTTCTCACTGCTTTGCATATTCTGAATTCATCTGAAGCTGAGTCTGCCCTTTTAACCTGAGCCAGTCTGTTTAGATGTTTAGAAGTGCTTGTTTGGACAATAAGTGATGACAAACTATGATAGTATGCTTTTAGACATTTTTGTGGGATAAAGCCAGCTTGTATTTTGCTGCATAACTGTTAAGATTATGAGCCTCTAATTCATTTGGAAAGATTTATCAAAATTAAGTCCATTATTGTATATTATTATGTAAGAAAACATTTGGCTTCCTCATCTCTTCTCTTAGTTCCTTCTTGCTTTTCACTTTTGACAATATGTCCTTCATATCCCACGGATTATTTGTGTTTTCTTCAAATATGATCATTTTAAACAAAATTTTTTCTTACTATGTTTTTATCTGAACTCACTGTGGCTTTTCAGTTTTTACTAGTGTAAGTACATGAACACATGCATTTCATCATGACATTTTTAAAAATACAAAAGTCATTCTATTTTTAATTCCAGTTTGCTCCATATTAACTTCCTCTATCATGACCCCTTTCTGGCTCCATTTCTCCATCCAATGAATCCCTTTCTGTTTTCATCTCTCTCTGTCTCTCTCTGTCTCTCTCTGTCTCTGTCTCTGTCTCTCTCTCTCTCACACACACACACATACACACACACTTAAATGGCTGAGAAACACTTAAATGTTTAACATCCTCAACCACCAGGAAAATGCAAATTAAAGTGACTTTGAGATTCCATCTTATACCTGTTATAATGGCTAAGATAAAAAACACAAGTGATATCTCATTCTGGCGAGGAGAATGTAGAGCTAGGGGAACACTCTTCCATTGTTGGTGGGAGTGCAAGCTTGGAATTCAATATTGTGTTTTTTCAGACAACTGTGAATTCATATACTTCAAGACACAGCTGTACTATTCTTGGGGGTACACCCTACATATCTCAAGGACACTTGCTCTCTTGGTAGTTTTTAATTGTCCATAGCCCTTCATCTAAGAGTTGGGATCTTAGAAAGTTCCCCCTTCTGTGTTAACATGTCCACTGGTATTGTCATTGTTCAGGTCCTGTTTATACAGCCATGTTGTTAGTGTTTTGTGGATGAAATGTCCTTGTCCTTTCTAAGAATCACATGTTTGCTGTAGACTTCCTCATCTTCTGGCTCTCACAGTCTTTCTAATCCCTCTTCCTCAAGCTGTTCATTTTCTTAATCATAATTCTTACTTGGGTGAGATGAAAGTTTAGGATATTTTTGATTATCATTTCCCAGAGGGCTAGTGATATTGAACACTTTTTTCATGTACTTATTGTCCAATTTTACATCTTATTTTAATAATTGTCTGATCAATTGATTCACCCATTGACTGAATTATTTGTTTTTTGGTGCTTAACTCTGCTTTTTTAAATATATATTCAGACTATTTATTATTTCCTTTGCTCTCCAGAAATGTTTTAATTCTGTAAGATCCACTTGTCAGCTCTTGTCAGAATCTTGAGCTGTTGCAGTGCTATTCAGAAAGCCATTGCCTCTTCCTATATATTGAAATATTTCTTTTTATGTTTTCTTTCTTTATCATTTATAGTGAACTAAATATTTTAATGTAAGACCTGAAATTGCTATTTGCTTTTGATTCTTCTTTTCCTGCTTAAAAATCAAGATCCCATGAGTTTTCTTTAAAAATGACACCCTATTAATAATATCTTTGCAAATATTTAGTGTAGATGGGCTTTCTTTGGGCTGCCAGCTCATAAAAAATGATACCGAGACATTATTAATCATGAAAACTCAGCCTATAACTTGAGCTTGTCTCACTAGCTCTTATAACTTAATTAATCCATTTATATTAATCTAAATTTTTGCCTTATGGCTTTCTACATCTCTTCCATCTTGTACCTCCTGTTTCCTCTCTGTGTCCTCTTGTGTCTCTACTGTGCCTGGAAGTCCTGTCTAACCTCCTCCTGCCTAGCTATTGTCCATTCATCCCTTTGTTAAACCAATCAGAAGGCTTCTTGGCAAAGATGCATCTTCGCAGTATACAAAAAGATTTTTCCACAACATTTTAGCTACTCTATATTTATTTAAAACTTTGTTTCCACCAAGTGTTTACAGCACACATGGTAACCCAGAGACAGTAGCAACAAACCCAGCAAATATTCATGCTCAGACTGTTATTTTTCCACACTAACGACCATCTTTACATAGTCTCAAAGGACACTGAATTATCACTTGGATAGTCTTCTTTTTTTGCAATTGAAATGATGAGAGGAAACACTAGATGGTTCCTGAGTACAAGTTCCTGTTTCATGGTGGTTTAGAAGGAAAAAACAACAATAGAAATCATAAGAGAGATGTGTGCCAGTTTTCCTATTGAGAACTCCAAATATCTCCATTATGCTGCTCATAAAAGTAAATGCTGATTCTACCTATCTATCTATCTATCTATCTATCTATCTATCTATCTATCTATCTATCTATATCTTATAAAAATAGTTGGGTGGTGGTGGCACTTGCCTTTAGTTCCTGCCTTTAGGAGGCAGAGGGAGGCAAATCTCTGTGAGTTCGAGGTCAGTTTGGTCTACAGAGCTAGTTCTAAGACAGAGAAACCCTGTTTCAAAAGTATTTTTTTTAAACAATAATCATTGAGTAACTTAGCCAACTTCTTTTTTAATATTTATTTATTTATTTATTTGTTATGTATACAATATTCTGTGTGTATGTCTGCAGACCAGAAGAGGGCACCAGACCCCATTACAGATGGTTGTGAGGCACCATGTGGTTGCCGGGAACCGAACTCAGGACCTTTGGAAGAGCAGGCAATGCTCTTAACCTCTGAGCCATCTCTCCAGCTCTCAAAAGAATTTTTTTAAAGGCACTATTAAATACACAAAATAAAAGTAATCTACTTATGCTTCTAAGGTGGCCACTACTAGTAGTCACACTTAAAACAGTGTGATTTTTATTTGGCTTTCCTGAAGTTAGTAACATGCTTTCTTCTCTCTTATTTAGAACATAAACCACTAAAAGATTGCATGTGTTCACTCATATGTGCACACACACACACACACACACACACACACACACACACAACCCCCCATACTCTCCTTATGGTATTTATCAATAACAGAATAAAATATTTTGTTTAGATAAGCAATAATTAACTTTAGCTAAAACTTCATATCATAATTTGAAACTGAGTCATTAGACTTTAAAACAATTAACATGGAATAAAATTTTATATTGTGAAAACATATAAAATAAAAAGTTTATAATCTCTAACTCAACTCAGAGGAAAATATTCTGGTACTTGGAAGCCATTCAAATTCAAAAATCTCTCAAAGACAGATGTTGGCCTATTCAGAAGAAAAGATACTGTGATTCACACCCCAGATATCATGAATTATTTTTTTATATTCTCAAGTGCTAAAAAGAGCAATGATCATGTCCATATAAATTTTCATTGCTTTTCTTGAATTTTGTGACTTTTCCATCCTTGGCCTCATTATATAGGACAAACAGAAATTATGTCCCTCAGGGCTACCTCTCTCTATTGAGCAGAGCAGGTGGGTGGTAATAAATATAATAACTGAGGATAGAAGGCATGTAGAGAAATACATTGGGAAACTATTCTTTGACATACAAAAAATTTATTACAAAGAAGTTAAAAGAATCTGTCCCTTTGCATTTCAAAAAGCACACTTGAATTTAATAATTTCTTCTCCCCTTCCTTCCTTCCTTCCTTCCTTCCTTCCTTCCTTCCTTCCTTCCTTCCTT
>NC_022025.1:1246015-1264367 GCF_000317375.1 Microtus ochrogaster
CTCCCCCCTCCCTCTTTCTTTCTTTCTTTCTTTCTTTCTTTCTTTCTTTCTTTCTTTCTTTCTTTCTTTCTTTCTTTCTTTCACCAACCAACCTCCTCTTCTTCCATTCCTTCCCCTACCTTCCTTCTACCCGTCCCCCCTATCCACTCCTCCTTCGGCTGTATTTAGAAGGGGTAAGTCCTCTCATTGGGATCAACAAAGCATGGTATATCAAGTTGAGGCAGGACCAAGCTCTTTTCCCTTGCACCAAGGCTGGGCAAATAATCCCACCACATGGAAATTATTTATTTTTAAAGAAATGCACAAATTTGGGAACTCTGAGTTTGGAAATATAGCACAATTTAGTTTTAGCTAACCTATAATGGCAATTTGAGTTTTATTCAAGAAATATCTGTGACTAGGCAATGCCCCTTTCAGAAGACATGAGTTACCGAATGAAACTCACAGAGCAAATCACGGGCTACGTCTCTATAAGCTAAGGGTCAGGGAGTCCCCCAAACTCTTCAAAACAGCACAGGTTGTTTCCATTACCCTTAGTTCCTCACTATAGCTACATGGTAAGATCCTATTGCGGAAGATACTAAACGCTTGTGAAATCAATCTCAAATTGAACAAGGCATTCTTTTTCCCGCTGGGTAAGTTTCATGTTGCCAGAAGGTACAAAAAAGGTTTAGAGGGGACCCTTTATGCTGCAATACTTTCTTACAGGCAGGAGCTTCCCACTGATGCAATAGTCACACAACTCTTCCATGGTAGCTAAACACTTTCTGATTTCATCTGATTTTTTGCTCTTGGGTAGAACTTACTATTGTTTACAACACTATCAATAACTTGATGAGAAAAATTCTATTTATTGACTTAGAATAAGGAAAAAATACTCTGAGTGAATTGATGACAGTTAAAAGAAAAACAGAAACTTTTGGAGTGCGTCATTCTCATTTGTACAGAAACTTACTGTTTCCTTCCAGAAGCATTGTGTAATATTAACTGTATCAACGTTACTGACAAGGAAGTGAAAACCTGTAATAGCCACTTCAAAGTTGTTTTCTAATGACCTGGGATTAAGAACTAAGTCAAGAGCCACAAGGATGCCAAAGGGACACTACTTTTTTCTTCTTCTTTAGACTCAACATGAAAAGTAATGACGTCTCCAAACATACTTTGTTCTGTTGATCCTTCTGCCATACTCCTCAGCCCCATTCCCCTGTATATTCCTTTTATTAGATTATTTTATTTTATTATAATTCCATCTCATAGCTGGAGTAGTTATCTAAGAAAGTAGTATTATTTAAAATATACAGGAAAAACTGTATTCTATATATATATGAGCAAGAAGGAAAAATAGTTAGCCTGAATAAAGCATTTTTATTTTCTTTTGCAAAATATAGAATAAATCATGTGACTATTTGAATTGAAAACATATTGTAGCTCAAGCTATCTCCCCCTCCCCTAGCTCTAGCTATCATAAAAGTTACTGGATATAATTTTTATTGTCTATTGGCTGAAATATAATGTTCTCATTTATTAATTATGTCTTCTCAAATCATTGATAACGTTGTTGAATCAATACATTCTAGGAAATGCATTAATGAATAATAAGTATTTCATTTTTCTACCTCTGAGGCAACAATAATTGATTGGGGGACTGTTTGGGCAGCAATTATCTCTCAGTGTACAAGAGTTCTCAAAGCTTGCTGTAGCCCTCTTCTGCCTTGAACATCACATGTATCAGTTACAGATATAGCTCGTGGACTTTGGATGCTCTCTCCTTGGGATGTTAGAAGAGGATCCTTACACCTTATGCTAGCCGCTGATAGCCCATCCGCTCTAAGTCTCCCTCTTCTACAGAGAGTATTCTGAATTAGTATTTTCTACTAGGGATAGACTTTGGACCAGGGATAAAAAACCAATGGAACCTATATTGCTTGAACAAAGACTGCAGTCTCAATGTAGTACAATGTCCCTCTTTCCTTTTTATGTACATGCCATGTAACTGGATACTTAAAGAATGTGCACTCAAGTAACTTGAACCCTGTATATTGGCTGTGAAGAAATAGACAAGAGAATTACAAAGGTTAGCCAGTTATTCATTCTGAAGCAGCTAAGTGTTCTATAAAGGAAAGTCAAAAAAGACCTGCCATTTATTTGTTTGTGTGCACAAGTGCATACACAGACACAGCATTGTGGAGATAAGAAGTCAGAGGACAGAGGACCATTGACATGAGTCAGTTCTCTCCTACCGTGTGAGCTATAAGAGTTTAACCATCTACTTTGCTCCCACAGATAGCTCTTAGTTCTTTAGAAGAGAAAATTCATCAAAGTGCTATGCGTAACACCACAGAAGCACAATGATTTATAAGATATTTAGAATGACACAGAGGGTTATGAATTGATAGAGAAAGCCTGGAATGAGGAGGCTCAGGAGGTGATAAGCATGTTTGAGATGGATTCAAAAAGAAAAGCTTTTCCAGAATGACATGATGACATGTTACACAGCCTGAGTTCATGCACTTATGCCATGGGGTTGGAAACATCAAAGCAGACATGATGTTCCTCTAGAGTGCATCCAAACAGGACTGTAGGGACGTCATGAAATGATCGGATCCTGGAAGGCATGTAGCGGGAGGCAATATGGACTTGTTGTAATGGGTGCAAATTCTAAATTGCAGGCTGTTAGCAAATACTGAAATTCTGTTTATAGCTCAATACTTAAAGAAGGAGATAGCCCATTTTCTGCCTCCAATTAACTGATATTCACAGAAAACTTCATTTTGTCAAACATAAATATGTATACTAAACAAACATAAAAATTTTATTTTCATTACAAATAAAACTTGAATGTTATAAGAGAAGACTACTATTTGAAATTCTTTCTTACAGAGGTTCTCTGTGTAGCTTTGGAGCTTGTCCTGGAACTCAACTCTGTAGACCATGCTGGTTTATGACTCACAGAGATCCACCTGCCTCTGCCTCCTGAGTGCTGGGATTAAAGACATGCACCACCACTGTCCAGCAAATTTTTTTTGATTTCATTTATTGAAAAATTAAAGTGTCACACACGTGGTTCCACAGAAGCTTGAACCCACAACCTTCTGTGTGTAAAGCAGATGTGATAACCGCTACGTTATGGAACTGGGTTTGAAGTTTTTACCCAGAAGTGACTAAGGTAACAATCCTTCTGTGAAGTTAGTTTTATCCAAAGGGGTTGTTTCATTGACCCGCATTATATTGATCTGCTTAGTTTGTTGTCCTGAAATAACAAAATAGAATTTTGCAAGCAAAAACAAGATAGTGGACGCCATGTGTAATTGAAAATCTCAGCATCTATAGACAAACCACACTGTAAACACATTGCTATGAGTTTGTATAAGTGCATAATACAACTCCATGTGCATAATTTCAAATGCTTTTCTTGGTGAAACATTTGTTAATGTTTTCATAACATATGCTATCTATAGTTTATATGGATTCTCAATAATTTGTCCAGCTGTTAGTTAGATAAATGAGTCATGAAATTACTCACTATTTCATCATATTGACACACTGCAATAGAGACTTAGGCTATTTTTTTTATAGCCAGTGATTTTGAATAGAACAATGACTCTTGATTAACAAATATTATAGGCTTCTTTCCACTTCTATCTATCATTCACTACCTTTGAATAGTTGCTGTAAAAGATGCGTGTGTATGTGGGTGTGCCCATATGTTGTATATATATGTACACACATCTTTCACAAATCTCCACCAAGGAAAGGAGAAACTTGAAATAAAAGTAGGGTGAGTTTGCAAAGCGTATTGTTCAATTTACTAGGTTATTTTATGGACGTTTTATTTAAAGCCTATTTAAAATATTTCAAATTTAAGCAGTAGTTTCTAATTATGAAGTGTGTCTGTTTAATGATTTTTGTTCTACTTGTATGGTGGGGCCAAGTTTCCTCCATCCATAAGTCCCTGATGCAGCCACCTGCATCTAGGTCTGACTAGAGCTAGATCCCTTCAATCATCCCCAATGCCATGTTTACACCCAATTCTTTAGGAAAGTTTTTTAAAAAATTACCCAATTTTGTCTCAGGGACCTGAGGTCAAGATGTTCCAGCTAATTGCTGCTTTTTGCTTCTGTTTAACTGCTTCCTTGCTCTACCTCACTCCGCAATTGCCAACCAGGATAGGATTTTGCCTTTAAATCTCCCTGAGTCAGGAGTCCAGGATGCTCTGAGAGCATTGTTGTGAGAATTGCTCCTCCCCAGGTAGTCACCACCTGGCTTAATAAAAGAATCTTAAATTTTGATTCTGATTTTCGTTCAGTGGTTCTTGACATCGTTGCCTTATTTAGTAACTATGTGAAATTTATCAATTATTGTGACATCTCTATGTCCTAATTCCAGGCTTTTTTCATTTTTATTTTTTTACAGTGAAAGATATTTATTTATAATGTATACAACATTCTGCCTATGTGCATGCCTGCAAGCCAGAGGAGGGCGCCAGATCTCATTATAGATGGTTGTGAACCACCATGTGGTTTCTGGGAATTGAACTTAGGGCCTCTGGAAGAGCAGCCAGTGCTCTTAACCACTGAGCCATCTCTCCAGCCCCTAATTCCAGGCTTTGTAAAAGGTGATAAACATACCAGTGTCCACAGATTTTGAAAGATTGAGTGAATTAATGCTTGTAAAATATTTAAAATGGTCACTAGCATATAATGGATACTAAGAATTTATTAGTCACTATTATTTTATTTTGATTTCTGGCTAAGTAACTGGGTATTTTTCTTTTATAGCAATGTGAAGTGGTTTTGTTCAACACCCATGGTATCTCTTTTTCTTTTGCTATGCTGAAATGATCCCACTTTCACCCTTGCTTCAGCAGAATTACGTATCTTACTCTGCCTTCAGTGATGAGTGGGACTGCTGTGTCTGTGAGCCAGTCCATCTCCTGTTGGCATCTATTTTTAAACTTAGTTATTTAATTAGGTTATACTCTGTTGTGGTTATACTCTTGGCTGATTATTCTCTTCCCTTGCTTGTCGCCTCATTCCCTAAATGATAAACTAGAAGATCAGGTTGACAGAAACATGACTGAATCTTTATCCAACTTGCTCAACTCCTTTCTAATTTTTCTATTTTGTGAATCACAGCTCACAAATGTGATCAATAGCTGGTCATATCTAACTATCATCTTTACTTAACTTTTTCTTTTATATAATGTTTGTGTGCCTTTCTCTCTTACATTATACGAATGGCTTCTTGAAGAGCTACAAATAATATATATTGATCTTTCCCTAATCATCTATTTGTTCTAAAAAAAAAAGTACAAGTTTGATTGAAATCTTTTTCTTCTCTAAGAAAAATCCAGCCATCTTCAACTGTGCAAGCGAAAGCTTCATCTATGGGGTGTTATTATATAACTATGGCTAAAGCAGAAGCAGTCTATAGTTGCAGGGAAGCCTAATAGATGTTCTGCTCTATTAATATGGTTAATATGGTTCATTTCATGATCAGATGAAAAAAGGGAGTTGAATCTTTCCTGATATTCAATCAAAATGACCCAGTTCTTTAAAATTTAATTTAGCCTTTAGACACAGTAAAATTATACACTGAAAGGTCAAAATGTAGGAGTAATGTCCCATGGATTTTTTAGTGGGCTATTAGTATCTCAAGAATGGCATTGCTGAACAGAATAAGAGATTCTTTCATTTTTACTTTTGTGAATATCAATAGAAAGCTAGATTATATGGGGGAAATAAAGGAGAAAAAAGAAGAAAATTTTTCTTCTCTCTCTCTGTCTCTGTCTCTCTCTTATACACATTGTTTGTCTCTGGGTCCCTCCCTTCTCTGTCTCTGTCTCTGTCTCTGTCTCTGTCTCTGTCTCTGTCTCTCTCTCTCTCAGTGTGTGTGTGTATGTGCGTGCACATGTGTGTGTGTGTTTTCTGCTCCAGTAGACAGAGTAGCTTCCCAGCTTTAAATCTTCTTGAGGTGGAAATTGCTAGCGTGTACCTTCCTTGTCTTGGATCTTGGCATTGACATTCTCAGTAATGCCTCTGGGCTTGAACTCAAGAGTGATCTTGCCTGTCAGAGTCTTTTTTGAAAATCTGTATGTTAATATCTGCTGTTTGACCACCTCAGTTGAAAAGAAAGAGAACAGTGGACAGAAATTCATTTTTCAATTATATATTAGCAAATAGGTTATATAAAAAGCATAATATATAATTATATATAATCATATATAAGTATAATGCTGCATATAATATATGTTATATCATATATAACATGTTATATATTATATTGTATTTTACATGTTTTATTTTTATATACATATAATGAAATATTATCTACATTATATATAATATTATTATATATCTTTTGCTTCTGTGAATGGTTGCTGACACTCCACACTATGAAAATGAAGTAACAAAGTTTGGAATCTTCTCTCTTCAGAGTATTCTATGAGCCAGATGGAAGTAGTCCTTTGCCAAAAGGTTCCTTGGAAACGTTGCCAAGCTATGTGCTGCTCACAAAGTCAGGAAAAATAAAAGGGATAAGGAAGAATTCAGGCTATTTAATGAAATTTACCTATTCTAATTCTAAGTAAAAATTTGTTTATAGAATTGTGGTATATACAGGTTATATTTATGTATTTAGAAGTATCTATCTATCCAATCTACCTAGTCTCTCTCTCTCCCCCTCTCTCTTCCTCCCTACCTAGCCATCAATCCATCATCTATCTATACATCAATCCATTTATCTATCTATCATCTATCTATCTAATCTATCATCTATCTCTCTGTCTATGTATATAACAACAATTAATAAAAAAGAGTTCAGAATTTGAAATAGAGCCAGAAGGATATAAAGAATTTTTTTGGAGGGTGGAAAGGGAAAGGTGAGGTGATGCAATTAAATTATGATCTTGCAAAGTAAAAGAAATTTAAAAAAGAAAAATCTATTTTTTAATATATATCATTTGAATGTAGACTTTTTGTATCTAATGCCAATCTTCTGTCCCTTATCCAAATTTTATAACATTTTTAAAAAGTGGTCTGTCATCTTGCGCTGTTATTTAGAGAGTTATCTACCTTTCTAAATAGGTTATGAGTCCCTAGAGGGTAGAGTCAATTGTCGAGGTCTGGTGCCAACCCCAACATAAACTATCTATTTGGACCAGCATGGAGGCACAGGAATAAAGACACTAATCACTTGGCTTTATCTGGAGTGAGATTCTCAGTAATCCCTCATGAAATCCTGAGTTCACATTCTGAAAAAATTCCTCTGATTTATTCTCCAAACAGCCTTTATAGCAAAACATTAACTTTCTTTCTTTCTTTCTTTCTTTCTTTCTTTCTTTCTTTTTTTCTTTTCTTTTTTCTTTCTTTCTTTTTTTGTTTCTCTCTTTCTTTAAGTTTTATTATTAAAAGATTAATATATTTTATATCATATGTAACATGGAAAATATAATTATAATATCTTTATATGATGATGGGGGAGGGTCATCTATCTATGTGTTATTCTCATTGGTTAATAAAGAAACTGCCTTGGCTTTTTGGTAGGGCAGAATTTAGATAGGTGGAGTAGACAGAACAGAATGGTGGGAGAAAGAAGGCACAGTTGGTCAGACGCCATGGAGCCAGCCACCAGGTCAGACATGCTGAATCTTTCCCAATAAGCCACCACCTCGTGGTACTCCACAGATTATTAGAAATGGGTTAATCAAGATGTGAGAGTTAGCCAAGAAGAGGCTAGAGCTAATGGGCCAGGCAGTGTTTAAAAGAATACAATTTGTGTGTTGTTATTTCAGGTGTAAAGCTAACCACGAGGGAGCTTGGCGGGACGAAAAGCAGGCCTGCCTGCAGCTCCTTCAACAATATGATATACAGAAGATACATGCAGTCATGGACACACACACACACACACACACACAGAAATCACAGTTCAAACCTAGAGGATCACACTCAAGTTATCAACCAATGTTTGTTGGATTTAAAACAAAAGAATAAGGTTAGAAATTTTTCTTTAGAAGAATAACTAGAGAATTTTATGCTCCTGTGTGATTTTAGAATTTTTTGTCAATACCTCTTATATAATCATTCTTATGGACTTATTTTCAAAAACCAAAGGAAATAATTAAAAAATAAAATGAAGAAGATTGTGAGCAGAACCACTTCTGTTCAATAGATCTGTTTTGAACTAACACATTTCAAGATAAGTTATTGAAATAGTGATCTGAAGATGAGGATTTATGACAGGGACCTGTTCTGATATTGCAAATTCAGATTCCATCCATGGATAAATATTCTGACTTCCCCACTTTCTCATTTCCCAGTAAAGTTTCTAGAGAATGTAATGTTTGGGTACTTAATAGCTCCAAAGTGTTGTGGAATAATGTTTTTGTACATTGTGAAGATATGATGCTCTCGTTAGTTTAATAGAGAGCTAAATGGCCAATAGATAGATATGAAGAGGTTCTGTGGGACTTACAAACAGGGATAGAGTGCAGGGATGAAGAAGTAGAGTCAGAGAGAAGCAAGATGAACATGCCATGCTGACAAAAGGCACAGCGTCATGTGGTAGAATGTAGGTAAGAAATATGGGTTAATTTATGTTAAAGGAGCTAGTTAATAACAAGCCTAAGTTATTGGTGGAGCATTTATTATTAATAATAAATCTTTGTGTGGTTATTTGGGAGTTAGCTGGTAGGACAGAAAATTGTGCCTACACCAAAGGTTTATGATTATACCATATTTGACCAATAATTCATCATTTGTCTCACCTTCATTTTACTCCTCTTTCTTTACTTCCCATTTTGTTTTTCATTTCAGAAACTGCTTGGAGCAATATAGTCTTTGCTTTTGTGAGCTTACATTGTTTGGCCCATAAATAGAATTAAATGGAGAATATGATTATATGATGGGAAGGGACTAGGGGACTAGTTCTAGGGGTCTAGAACTAATGTGGTACGTGCTCTGCTATGGCAAACTAATTATAATGCCTAAGAAAATAAAATTGACTTTTATTACACTTCTATATGATTTTTATGAAAAAAACATTTCCAAACTTCAGTATCACTTAGGGTTCTCCTTGTTACCTAGTTTTTCTGGGTCATTATCCTTTGCTTTATATGTAATATTCACTTCTGAGAGAGTACATACTGTTCTCATCTTTCTGGGTCTGGGTTACCTCTCTCAGGATGTTTTAGTCTATTTCCATCCATTTGCATGCAAATTTCAAGATGTCATTTTTTTTGATCCCCCTAGGAAGGCAATATAGACAAGATTTCCTGAGAAAATTGGGATTATGGGAGTGGGGGGAGAAGGGAGGGCAGAAGGGGAGGAGAAGGAGAGATAGGGAGGGGGTAGAGATCTTGACGGACAGGATGGTCAAGATGGAGAATGACAGAGGAGGAAAAATAGGGAGTGTGTAGTTTTGAAGGAAGGCTGCTTATTGGTTCCCAGATGCTCAGCCCTGAAATAATCACATGGAAATTATATTATTTAAAACACTGCTTGGCCTATTCGCTCTGGCTTCTGATTTTCTAACTCTTACATCTTAATTTAACTAATTTCCATTAAACTGTATATTACCACAAGGTCATGGCCTACCAGCAAAGTTTCAGTTCATCTGATCTGTCTCTGGTGGCAGCTCCATGGCTTCTCTCTGACTCCCTCCTTCTTTGTTCCAGCATTCAGTTTAGTTTTCCCCACCTAGCTATACTCCCCTATAGCTCTGCTATAGGTCCAAAGCAGTTCCTTTATTAACCAATAATATTCATAGCATACAGAGGGGAATCCCACATCACCTCCCCTTTTTGTTTAAATAAAAAGGAAGGCTTCAACTTTAACATAGTAAAATTACATAAAACAGTTATGTATCAAGCAAGAATTACAGTTATATCTATTTTATCTTTTATCCTAAGGAAAACTATATTATTACTATCTATTCTTTAACTCCATCAAAGACTCCAGAAGGATATAATATTACCTAAGTAAACAGGAAGTGCAATATAAATAATTTCTAAAACTCTAGAATTGACAGATACATCTTGCTGCATGGACAGTCACCCAAAGTTTTTCTGTACTATTGTGGCATCATCCATCTTCAGCATACAGGCCCATAGTATCCAGCAGACTTTTTCATGAAGCAGAAAATGTCAAAGATAGTTCTGCCTATATTGGCAGTTTGGTAGTCACATTTTTCTGTGTCACACAGAGTATCTAGCAGACTCTTTTCTGAAGCAGGAACCCTGAAGATTTAGGCAATTCAGCAGTCATTTCTCTGTGGGTATCACATGTCCAGCTCAACAGTCCAGGCATGTTGTAAGAGGAGCGGCAGGCTACATTCTCTGCCACCCCAGCTCCAGGCCACCTGGTGAGCTTATGCCCTGAAATAATTACATGGAAACTGTATTCTTTTAAACACTGCTTGGCCCATTAGTTTTAACCTCTTATTGGCTAGCTCTTACATATTGATCTAACCCATTTCTAATATTCTGTGTGGCACCACGAGCTGGCTTACCAGGAAAGAGCTTAACCTACATCTGTCTGGAGTGGAAGAATCATGGCTACTGCCTGACTCGGCTTCTTTCTCCCAGCATTCTGTTCTGTTTACTCTGCCTACCTAATTTTCTGTCCTATCAAAGGGCCAAGGCAGTCTCTTTATTTAACCAATGAAATTAACACAAAACAGAAGACTCCCACATCACAGACAAGAGCAGTTTCTTGCCCAAATGGCTAGCAAACTCCATAAGTAGCCTCTTTGATGCCCAGCTTCCTCTTGAAGTAACTGTTGCTGCCAGGAGCATACGTGTCTCTGTCATGAAAAGTCCTAACTTTTTAAAGCATTTAAATGTCATATTCTGTAGGTCTTTGAAAGGTTTAAACCTTTCACCTATCTAATTGAAATATATCTCTAAACATCTAGAAAACCCAACTAACATGACTAGAAACTTGACTATTATAGATGCCTCTCTATTATATTAACCTTTATTTCTTAATTATACATTACATTTTTAAATGAGCTGGACAAAGACAATACCTTAATCAAGATCATATATATACACAGTATAACAAAATTGACCTTAAATTTGTATCAATAAGCCAAGATCCATACCAATGCAAATCTCTATAGCAGGGTAGAGAACTTGAGGGACAGGATGGTCAAGATGTTGGAAAGACAGAGAGGGAGAAAAAGGAGAGATATCTTAATTGAGGGAGCCATTATGGGGCTAGCAAGAAACTGCGCAGTCAAGAAGAGACCCACAGTGTCCAGTCAAAGAGAAGGGGGAGCACTAACATGAGAAAAGGGGTTAAGACCACGATGTAAATTTGTATGTAAAGGAAGAAAAGACAGTTGTTGTTTTTTTTTAAATAATTAATTAAGAAACAAAACAAAACAACAAAAACCAGTATTACAAAGAAACCTGAATTATCCCCCTTTGAAAAAAGAAAGCTTAAGAAAACAGTGCTATTAGTAAGGTAGGATGTCCTATGACTGTAATTCTAGCACTAATATGGTTAAGAATAATGTAAATTAAGACAATACTGGGCTACATATAGATACAATATTTAAACAAAACAAAGAAAATTTTACTTTTGAGAGTGAGGCCTAGCAAGAGTGTGGTTGATAGAAAGTAGAACATACAGAATGAAAGGTAAAAAAGCTCCAAGGCAAAAAAGAGAGGAATAGAAAAAGGTGAATTTAGGTTATAAGAGCTAGTGGGATATGTCTAAGCTAAGGCTGAGCATCCATAATTAATAATAAGCCTCTGCATATTTATGTGGGAGCTGGCTGGCAGAAAAGAGTATTGATTATTGATTGAGCTTCTATGGGAGAGTGAATTAGGTAGAGTAATAAATGTTGACATTTGGTAATGTTTAGTTATGGTTATAAAACATACATTTTGGGGGTTACTACTGATATGGAACTCCCTCCAGATACTCCTATAGTTGATAGTTATGAAACCATTCCTGGTTCTTATGTTTGCTTTAGCTAAGGAGTTAGGGTGCTGGATGCTCACAATCACATAAAGCTTCCATAGCCAGGAGTTTTTGGGTTCTCATCTGATGAATTCATGAGTGAGGTTAACGGATTATAGAGTGCATTTTTGAAGAATTTTATTGCAGATTCATAGCTGGAGCATAAGAGAGAGATGGCAGAGCTTTTCATAGCAGGGGCAGGATACCACTGAGGGTATTGAGATGGGGCTAGGATCTACTTTGAGTTACTTCATAGCATGTAAAACAGTATATTCTCAGGCTATGCCTGAGAAATGCCATTTTACAAACAGTAGTTGACTTCATTTTGATGGTAGAGAGTTAACGGTGCTCTTGACTGGATGAGTAAACACTATCATCTATCTACCTGTCACTATTTGTGCAACACAGACTGATGAATGACTTATTTGTGGTGTTAGAAAGGGTACCATCCCATAAATTTATTAGTATAAAATGAGACTAGAGGGGCATATGAGTATACTAAAATCATATCAGGAAAATTTGGTCCATAAACCTATCAGACATGCCAGATATGGAAAGAGTATAAAACTCACCTGTGGTTGTTTTCTTCTTTCTCCTTACTCTTTGGGGTCCCATCACCCAGCTTCCAAATAAATACCCAAAGACTTATTCTTTCTTATGAATGCCTGGCCTTAGCTTGGCTTGTTTCTAGCCAGCTTTTCTAACTTAACTTAATCTATTTCTCTTTAACTATGTTTTGCCTCTAGGCTTTTTACCTTTCTTTATTCTAAATAATTTTCTTCCTTCTGTGACTGGCTGTGTGATAGGCAGGCTGGCCTCTGGTTGTAGTAGGAGCGGCGGGCTGCATCCCACCACCTGGCTAGCTTTACACCTGAAATAATTACATGGAAACTGTATTCTTTTTAAACACTGCTTGGCCCATTAGCTATAGCCTCTTACTGGCTAATTCTCACATCTTGATTAACCCATTTCTAATAATCTGTGTAGCACCACGAGGTGGTGGCTAACCAGGAAGGATCTTAACCTGCGTCCATCTTGGAGAGGAGAGCTATAGCGTCTGCCTCATTGCCTTCTTCCCAGAATTCTGTTCTGTCTACTCCACCCACCTAAATTTCTGTCCTGTCAAAGGGCCAAGGCAGTTTCTTTATTAACCAATGAAAGTAACACATAGACAGATGACCCTCCTCCATCATCTGGTCTCCTCTTCTTTTCCTTTTCTCATTTTCCCCTCTTTACTATTTTTTTTTTGTTTTTTCTAGACAGGGTTTCTCTGTGGTTTTGGAGCCTGTCCTGGAACTAGCTCTTGTAGACCAGGCTGGTCTCGAACTCAAAGAGATCCGCCTGCCTCTGCCTCCCGAGTGCTAGGATTAAAGGCATGCGCCACCACCGCCCGGCGCTCTTTACTATTTTTGAGCCTCAGTTTCTCCTGTTTATTATATCTTCCTGCCAGTGCTGCCTATCCCCCTCCTGACTAACTATTGGCCATTCCGCTCTTTATTGGACCATCAGGTGTTTTAGACAAATTAACATAGCTTCACAGAGTTAAACAAATGTAACATAAAAGAATGCAATATATCTTTACATCATTAAACAAATATTCCACAGCATAAGTGAATGTAACACATCTTCAACACATCCTGTCTTCTATAAGACCCATCTGGATGTAAAAAGTGATGGACACCTAGCACTGGGATGGCAATGGCCCCACACTGACTATCATCTAATGTTCAGGGAATGTGTCAAGAAGTGGAAAATAGAGGACTCCTGACTGTGTCTGAGGCGTCAGCTTGGCTCAGTCCTTGCTCCTGTTGACGTGGCCTACTCAACTGCCATCTGTCTGTTAGTCTCTTTGTGCATTTGTGCCTAGATCCATCTTTTCCTGATCTACCAGTTTCCAGGACTCAGCTCTGTAACTTTGCTGTCAAGCATCACTTTCCCATAGTCTGAAGAGCAGTCTTTCCTTGAGGCTGGTTTTGAGTTAATAATTTTATTAATGCAGATGCTGCTTCTATGTCTATCAACACACTCTGAAAGCCTTTGAGTCTCTTTTGTAATCCTTTAAACTTATATTCATTTTGTAAAGCACGTGTGTGTGTCTCTGTGTGTGTGTATTTACTGTGTGCTGTGTGATTGATTGTGATTAATTATAATTAAGATTCAAGTTTTAAAAAAAACCATACATCCTATGTGGCCTTTGCCAGATAGTCAAGGTAGATAGATAGAATTATCTGACCAATTGCTGCCATGGAAACAATTGCACCTTGGGAGTTATATGTTATTGTTTATTTATTTAATAATTCTATTGAATTCTAAAACCATGCCAAGACACCACTATGTTTGTCTGTTTTGCATTTTATGCTCACAATAGAAGGTCAGTACGGTTTTATGGAAAGGAGCACGGAGCAGGAATGACCTGCTTAGGACCATCTCGTTATCAAGGTACCCAGTCAGATCCTCATGTAGAGTCTCCAGGAAGGGCATGCTCATTTAGAGTAAATGGTACAAGGGAATATATAGTCCTCTTTTAGGACATTCTGGGCCAAACCAAAGATAATTCTGGCTTAAATGTCTCTGGCATCTCTGGCCTCTGACAAGCCAAAACCTCTGACAACTTTTAGTCAGTGGATGGAGAGTGGAACTGTTGATTTTCAGTGTCCTTTGCATCAACCCACCTATCCAATACCTGTCTCCTACCCTCGTTGTTGTTGAATTTTCTTTTACACTAGCCACACATTTTCCCTAGAACGGGTTTCTCTGTAGCTCTGGAGCCTGATCTGAAACTCATTCCTTAGACCAGGCTGGCCTCAAACTCACAGAGATCCACCTGCCTCTGCCTCTCAAGTGCTGGGATTAAAGGCAGACACCATCACTGCCTGGCATGTTTTTCTCTTTTCTCTTTTGTTTTTGTTTTTTCTTTGAAGGGCCCACTACCCAACTCTCAAATAATTCATACACAGAGAAGCTTATTATTTCTTGTAAATGCCCAGCCTTAGCATGGCTTGTTTCTAATCAGTTTTTCTTATCTTAAATTATACCATTCATCTTTTGCCTCTGGGCTTTTATCTGTCTCTATTTCTGTATACCATTCTTTAGTTCTTTTTCCATGACTTGCTGTGTGACTGGGTGGCTGGCCCCTGATGTTCTCCTCTCCTTGTGCTCTTGCTCCTTCGTCTTCTTCCAAGATTTCTTCTTCTATTTATTCTCTCTGACTGCCAGCCCCACTTATCATTTCTGATGTCTCACTATTGGTTCTTTTAATGCTTTATTAGACCATCAGGTGTTTTAGGCAGGCAAGGAATCACAGTTCACAGAGTTAAGCAAATCTTTGCCTCATTAAAACAAATGTTCCACAGCATAAACAAACGTAACACACCTTAAAATAATATTCCCCAACATTCTTTATTGGTCTGTACAGCATACAGTAAGGGAAAAAAAACAAGACTTTTTTTTTCTGAATTTGTAATTCCTAAAACAAAAAACAGAACAGAATTTAGAATCCAGGGCTTCTCTTTCTGTTGATCTGGGGATAACATTTAGCTCAGGAGGTAGCATTACCCATAAGTATTGGTCTTATTTAACTTCATGAATGTTTTAAAAACATGTATTTCTTTGCAATAATAGCTCTGCGATGACTTTGAGCTGAGTTCTAAAACAGAATAAATGAGACTAGGCTAGAGAGCTCCCTTTGCTCCTGTGTCATTGCCTGCATCGGCTCCGGTACAATTCTTAGGAACTGCACTGCAGAGAAGGAATAGGGAGTCACTGTCACAGAGATCGCAACTTTTCGCCTTGTGCTGGAGTCTTACAGTTTTGTTTTCAGAATCTGCCAAGGCCAGAAGGAACGCATAAAGGTTTATTTTACCATGCAATCAAGACCAAATTACTCAACAAATATCAAGTCTTATGGGGCATACATTGAAGGAGAATATATATATGTATATATATACATATATATATATGTATATATATATGTATATATATACATATATATATATGTAAAGAGTACCGTTCTTATCTTTATGATAAGCACATTACTTACTCATGCTTTGCATGCATTTGTTAAATACTGCACAACTGAGATATTCAAGATAGTGGACAATATTTGACCCATTTTTATCTGTTGCTCATTGATATTTTGCCTAACATCAGCCTCTTATCACAGCCATGACTGAGCACACAGTTGTTCAATGACACTCCATGAAAAGGCAATAATGTCATCTTACTATTGAAGCTGAGCTAACTCCAATGAGTATCTAAAATATGTTGACTTTGCCTTACATTTTTAAAGCACTCTCTTAGGCCTGATAAATTTGCTATGATACTACAAAAGACATTTGCACAATTAGGGAAATGTGACGAGTTTTGGCCTGAAGCCATTTTGCTTTTCATTTTTAACACTGTTTCTTAAAATTTTTCTTTCAAATTGATGATCCTATAGATGCATAATGTTCTCGGACATTGACTAGAAGGTGTGTTTACAGTCTTTGTTGACAAGTATCAATTGATTGCCTTGAAAGGTATCTAGCATCTATGAGCCTTAGTTTCTTCATGGATTTAGTAGAAATAAACATGTGCAATTCTTATGGTGATTGTGAGGATTAGAGTCAATGTTGTAGTCACAATATCCAAACAATACACGGGAACTTAGCACTTTATTGAATATTCTTCTACTTTTGCTTTGCTCTATAGAGAGCTATTTGATTAAGTCGGGTATATTTCTCATTCAAAAACACAGCCGGGCGATGGTGGCACACGCCTTTAATCCCAGCACTCGGGAGGCAGAGGCAGGTGGATCTCTGGGAGTTCTAGACCAGCCTGGTCTACAGAGCTAGGTCCAGGATAGGCTCCAAAGCCACAGAGAAACCCTGTCTCAAAGAACCAAAAAAAAAAAACAAAAAAAAACCACATATTTAAAAATGAGAAGTCATTCTGCAGAGATTTCTAAAATTACCAAAATGGAGGCTAATGTGACTGACATTGGTGTATAATTCTGGATAGTTATACCATAGAAGCCATTAACAGTCTCCTCCCTAGGAACAGTCATCTCAGTGACAGGCCAGCAGCGAGGGGAGGAGAAGGAGCAGGACAGTCTATGAAGCTTAGGCTGATTTGGAGACACTGAGCTGAGAGGTCACCTGCAATAAATATTCCCAATCAGGCTCTAGAGAAGATCATTATCCTCTGATTCATCTCATATTTTTAATGAGTCCTGTCATTAAGGTCAGTGATCTTCATGCACCTTTTTTTTCCTGCTTATGTTATTCATAATGGCTTAGAGAAATCATTGAGCTACTGGGTTCTGCTCTATTGCCTCCGGGTCAGCCATACGCAGTTAGAAAAATTGGTTTTGTTTACCCAAGAAGAATGTCTCATTTGCTCATCATTCCTTAGCTATACCAGATCATTAACAAGGATTTTCTCAATTAACTGCTAAATCAGCAATTAAGGCAAAAGAGATATCTACTGCAAATAACAAGGTTATTTGATTGTAATTCAGTGACTTCTTGTAATGATGTACATTAATCACACACAGTCTTTAACTGCAAATTATGACTCTTTCTGCCAGTTAGTCATGACATAAAGAAGAAAAGTTGAATGGTTTTCAAATGAACAAACTGCCAAGATTTAGTAATGAGGCAGCGCAGTGTGACGGTACTCTTTGGGAAAGTCAGTATGTCCTAAAATGCAATTCTAAAATGACTTGAGATTTGCGTTTAACCTTGGCGTAGACCCGGCAGACGTACAAAGCATGTGTACATTCATTTGCAGGATCATATAAATTATAGTAATAGAAAGAAATCAAGCTCTACAATGGCTTACAGCCATACCGTGCAGTTGCACAAGGCAGTTGCACAAGGCTGTGTTTGTAGCACAGCATTATGTAAGGATATTGTTTACTAAATGCAGTGGTGAGATAATGGTGAGAGGACAGCTCATTCATAGCATATTACTTAAAATAAAAAGGTAAAATTTGTTTCTCTTTAGATATGTTCATATTAATCTAGCAAGATGTATAAAATCCCACCGAAATGATAAAAGCATACAACTTTCTCATTTTTACGAGAGGCTAGTACTGCAATGGGTATACTTTCTCATTGGCTGTAGTTTGGTTATTAGCTGTGATAAGAAGGAGTTTTGGTGTTCTGTAAAAGAATATTAAACAGAGAAAGTGTACAATTCTTCACCACACCTGGCCTTGCCATGACCAATTAATTACTTTAGAAATGAGCATATAGATAAAATATCTTGGGGTAACTCTGACCAAGAATGTGAAAGGTCTATTTGACAAGAACTTTAAGTCTTTGAAGAAAGAAATTGAAGAGGACACCAGAAAATGGAAGGATCTCCCTTGCTCCTGGATTGGGAGGATCAACATAGTAAAAATG
>NC_022025.1:1265975-1297766 GCF_000317375.1 Microtus ochrogaster
GGGAACTCACCAAGGCCAGCTGGCCTGGGTCTGAAAAAGTCTGGGATAAAACTGGACTCTCTGAACATAGCGGACAATGAGGACTACTGAGAACTGAAGAATAATGGCAATGGGTTTCTGATCCTACTGCACGTACTGGCTGTATAAGAGCCTAGGCAGTTTTGATGCTCAACTTACTAGACCTGGATGGAGGTGGGGGTTCCTTGGACTTCCCACAGGTCAGCGAACCCTGATTGCTCTTCGGGCTGAGGAGGGAGGGGGACTTGACTGGTAGAGGGGGAGGGAAATGGGGGGCGGAGGCGGGGAAGAGACAGAGATCTTTAATAAATAAATAAATAAATAAATCATAAAAAAAGAAATGAGCATATTCATACTGATATTGCTAAACCCTATATCCCTCTCTTGGGCCCGTGAGATGGCTCACCACATTATAAAGCTTTGTCACCTTTGCCTTCATTTTATCTCTTCATTATATTGCGTGACCTGCTTGCTCTGTGCATAAGCGTGTTAATCATTCAAGGAGTGTCTAAGCTATGCATTCCTCCTTCAGGTGGACACAATACCAGTAGGTCATTGTTCTAAATCTTGGACTCCAGGAAGAGGAGAACTTTGTAGCACTGGATCCCTCCACCTCCTGATGAAGGCAATTGCCCATGATGGACTGTACTCTGTAGAAGTAATCATCTCCCATGAGCCAGATTGATCTCCTTAAGCAATGGCAGTGATAGGGACTCCTGGACAACTTGCAGAGACAGAAGTGGGATAAGAGGAACTAAACCACAACTTGAACAGGACTGCTCAGTTATGCATATGGTACCATATATTGGTTTCAACAATGCTGGCACCCGAGGAAATGTATTATGTTATCATCACTTAGGAAGCACTGGTATTTTTATCTGTGGCACTCTGTGGTGGTTTAAAAGAAAATGGCCTCCAAAGAGAATGGCACTATTAGGAGGTGGACCTTGTTGGAATAAGTGTGGTCTTGTTGGAGGAAGTGTATCATTGTGGAGGCAGGCTTTGAGATACCATATATGCTCAAGCTACACCCAGTGTCTCAGACCACTTCTTGATTCCCACTGGTCTTTCTTCAGCAACATGTCTGCCTGTATATTGCCTTGCTTCCTGCCATGATGATAATGGAAATTGTAAATGAGCCACTCCAATTTAATGTTTTCTTTATAAGAGTTGCAGTGGTAATGGAATCTCTTTATAGCAATAGAAACCCTAGCTAAGACACATTTGAAATATTTCTACATCCTGTAGCTATCTCAGTGAAATAATCTAAAAATATAACTCCTAGACTGTTGATATGGCAGAATGAAACCTCCTAATGATAGTCATGTCCATTTGAAAAAGGATAGCTTATTTGGTATTTATAAGAATGATTGAAATTCATGTATATGTCTGGCATCATGGAAATGTGATTACATCATATTATTTTTCTATTAATAAAATCTAAAAAACTTATTTTGACAATTATTTCTTTTTTGGACATCACTATAAGTGTAACATGATTTTAGCTGTAATAAAAAGCAAAATGTAGGATTATTGCTTAAATTATTATACATTCAATTAAAATATTTGTTGAATATCAAGAATATATAGTCTGCTCTTAATAGTATATATCATATCTATTGTTTGGAGTATAAGTAAACTCAATTGTGACGAGTGTTACCGCAAGAACATATTATGTGCTTTATAATCCATACCTAGTTTATTCCTCAAATGCTGTACAAGGGGAACATTTATTGCATTTATTATGTAAATGAAGCAAATTTGCTTATTTTGCCTAAATTTTCTTTCTCCTGATGTTTAAGTCATGTGTATGACAACATCAATCTGTAATAATTCATGGTAGAAGCGTAAGTGTCGAAAAAATCCTGACAATATAATGTTGGGAATAATAGAATATGTTCTGGAGTCAGGTTGTGGTTTTAAACTGCATTCCATTACTAAAACCTGGCAACATTTTTATGGGGGAAAACTAGAGACTTCTATCTTGTGAATACCAGCATCTTTAAAAGTATTTAACAAAACATTAGTAAGTAAAATTCAACTTATATAAATAGTTGTATAAGATGTCCAAGAAAGTATTATTTTAGATATGCAAGGATAAGCGAACAACAGTCAATTCACATAACCAATACATGCTAGGAAAAAAAATCATATCATTACATAAAACATTTAGGAAACCATCATGAAAATATAACAAGAGATACGGAGATGAATGAGTGGATAAAATGCTTGACAAGAAGTCAAGTATTCTGGGACTAGAGTTTGGATTCCCAGAACCAATGCAGGGCTGGTCTGATTGTGACTTACTACTGTGGGAAGTGGAGAAAAGGCGCCCATGTGGCAAGTTAGCCAATTGGACTAGCTGAGTCCATGAAATCAAGTTCCAGTAAGATATTCTGCTCGAGGAAATAAAGCAGAGGGAAATCATGAAAGACACAAGATGTCAAGCTCTGGCCTCCACACACATGCACAGACACATGCCATGTGCAACTGCATACTTGTGAACATGTCTACACACATAAATGGATACCACATACATACACATGAAAACAAGCAAAACAAAACACAAAACAAACAAACAAATAACAAAACCACAGAACCATAATTGCTAGGCATACAGAGAAACTCCTTAATTTGAAAAAGAATATTTACTTGACAATTATGCTAACATCATATGTGGGACACAGAGGAAGCCTTGAACAGATGTATAAAGAGTGGTTGAAGTCCTGAGAGAATGTGTGTTGTTGACATGGAAACAGCCATGTTAAGGACCAATGTCTTTGCTCAAAGCAGTGCCAGAAAAATTATAAGAACCTACCTGCACTGTTATGGGAATTCATTCTGCCTATAGTGTTTGGGCTATGAGACTTGATTGCTTTTAAGAGAGAGGAGGGGCTCTCTCTTGGGTGGTGACTTGAGCTCTTATAACAGCTCCCAGCACCCAAAGAGAGCATAGGCCCACAATGGCTTTCTAACTGGTTGTGAGTGTTCCCCAATAAATACTTGATACACACCTTTATTTTGGACTCTCATGGATTCACTTCCTCATGCTTACACTGCACATTGTGAGACTCAGAGGGATGACAAAATATTCTTCTGGTCCAAATGTGTATATTGGCAGTGCGAGCAAATATATAGGATGTTTACAGCCTAAGATTGTTAGCCTTCAGAGTTCTACCAAGACTAGATAGCCCCTCTCCTTTCTGCTGCTATGTAATAGCCTTGCTGAAGTTTCAGTTTTATAGTAGCTGGTGCTTCTCCATCAAAATGCACATGTACTAGTGGACCCCAGTTTTTCTGCACATGCATTTGTGTGTCTGTCCCTTATTCCTTCCCTTGGTGCTCCAAGCCTGTGTTCTTAGATCCAAGCCATGCTGGATTCAGGTGATCATCCCCACTAGTGCGAAACAAGTGGCATTCTATTTAAAATCAGGAGCAGGGCAGAGATGTTCCATTCTATTAGTTAACATTGTTTATGGCCTGGTTAATGCAGCAATAACAAAAGTAAATGATAATTCTGTAGATTAAACAGGAAAAAATGTACCCGGTTGACAGAGATGATTGTTAATGTAGAGAATGACAAAGAACCAGCAAAATGATCCCTAGGACTGGTCAGTGATTATAGTAGTTCCCAGACACAAGGTTAACAAGAGAGTTAACTGATTCCTATATGCCTACTATGAATAGCTGTTTTTGAAATAAAGTAACAGACATTTATTTAAAAATTAAAGCCATGCAAAACATTTTTAAAATGAAATATGCAAACATTTAGTAAAATATAGTTCTCATGCAAAATCTACCTGAGAAAAACAATAGGAAGCTAACAAAAGAAATTAAAATCAGTCTGAGCAAATGGAGAGGTAGTTTGTGTCCAGGCATAGAAAGCCCCAACATTTTAAGATGTCTGTTGCCTCTACCTTACAGCAAAATCCATGATGATTACTTTGTGAATAATGGCACCAATTTGAGAGTTGACATGGAAACACAAAAGACTCAACATATCTAAAATAATACTGACAAAAATACATAAAAAGATTGACATTCTTTGCTAAAATGCCTTTTCATTATGGAATATTCCTTTACACCGTGTGAAAAATATCACTGTGCTGGTTTAATAAAGAAACTGACTGGCCGGTAGTTGGACAGGATAAGGTTAGGGGAGAGCAAAACACAGAATGATGGGATAAGGGAAGAGTCAGAGGAGTGGCATGCAGACACAGAGAGAAGTAAGATGGACATGCCCTACTGAGAAAATATACCAAGTCACAAGGCAAAGCATAGATAAAAATAAGGGTTAACTGAAAATGTAAGAGTTAGTAACAAGCCTGAGCTATTGTCCTAGCATTTACAATTAATATTAAGCCACTGTGTCGTTACTGGGGACTGACTTGCAGGGCAGAAACTTCTACCTACATTCCATAGCTAGAGTAATCAAAAGGGTTTGATGATGTTGAAAGACAAAATATGTGAAAAGAACAGAAAACTCAGAAACATACTCTGCTGACACAAATAAAAACAGCTGGTCTTTGACTAAGCAGCTAAGCAATTCAATGGAGAAACGACAATGTCTCATAAATGATGCCGGGCAGCTGTGCTAAATCACAAGAAAGTGCTTGGAAGGAATTCAGATTTAGACCTTTTTATCTTTGACAAAAATGAACTGAACATACATCATAGTTCTAAATTTGTAACAAAAACCACTTTTCTCTAAGTCTTGGTGATGAATTTTTAGATATAAACTAAAAATATTATCCAAGAAAGGAAATAGAAAGATCAGTTGGACCTCACTAAAATAAAAATTTTCTTCTCTGTAAAAGTCACAGGCTGGAGAAATGGTTCAGCAGTTCAGAGCACTCGCTATTCTTGCGAAGGGATCAGGTTCAGCTCCAGCACCCACGTTTGGTCACAATCCTCTCTGAAGAGAGTTCTAGGGAATCCTATGTTATCTCCTGGCCTCTGCAGGTACAACACACCTGTGGGGCACCTACATCCATGCAAGCCAAACCCTAACAACACAAAAAAATCAATCCATCTTTAAATATGAAACTAAAACATGTCACAAAGCTGGAGGACAAGCTCACTGAAATACATATTAATAAAGAGCCCATTATCTCAAGTATAAAAATACAATATATAAAAGTTAGAATGAAGTCACTAGGATGGGTCCTAGTTTAATACGACTGAACTGCTTGTAGAGAAAAATTTGATCTGCGACCGAGATCCTCAGAGGAAAGACAATAAAGAACACAAGTGGATCTAGGAAGTAAAGATGGAGACGGAGAGCGGAGTGGGGTGTTTACAAACCGAAGAACCCGAGGACAGCTAGCCCTTCTCCGGAAGCCAGGGGAGTCTTCATTACTGCTGTGAGGAGCAGTGTTTTCTCCTGGCATCTCCCCTCATGTTTCTAGGTTCCATCATGGTGAAACCATCAGTCTCTACTGAACTAAGACATACAGGGACTCATAGGAGAGTAGTATAGAGATACCGCAAATTTCCTCAAAGAAATCAAAAGTTCATGTTCACACAAATAAGGTTAGGATTTCAACAGATTTGGAACGGTGTGGGGAGTGAAAGAGGCCAAAATCAGAGCCAATTCTATGTGGATGTTTGCAGCAGGGTTATTTGTAACTGAAAAATTTGGAATCAGTACGTAAATAGATAAAAAAGAATTGGTCAAATGCAATGGAAAATTGTCCATCACTAAAAATAAATGAGCTGCCATGCCACAAAAGGACTTAGGAACGGCTTAAACACGTGTAAATAAGCGAAAGAAACCAGTTTTCAACCGTCCAACTATGATGTTCATGTAGAGGCAAGATTGTGGAGCTAACAGAGGAGGTCATGGTTTGCAGGGACTCAGCAGAAGTGGTGGAAGTCAAGAGTTGGTGAGTTTTAGGGCTGTGAAGCTTCTGTGTAAAACTCCAGTGGTGGGTTCACTGCACCATGTGTTAGCCAAAGACACTTAACAGTGCCTAGCAGGGTGAGCCCTAATATAGGTGCTATGTAAGAATAATCATCAGCTGTGACAAATGGACCCTGCTAATGAGAAATGGATAGAGAAAGGGGAAATTCTTTCTACTTTCTGGTCACTTTCTATCCATAAAGCTTAACTTGTTTTACAAACTGAGGTCTAGCAATGAAAATATCTCACAACATTTGTTAGTTGTGTGTGCTAGGATGATGTTGTCCATCTTAGGTTCCAGTTTTCTCACACTTACCTTCTTTGGGATACTAGAGAACAAACTTGGTTTTCTTTTAAATTTTAATTTTAATTATTTTTATGAGTGCTTTACCTTCTTTATATGTGATTATATTCAACTACATGTTTGCCTGGTACCCCTCGAGGCCAGATTTCCAGGGCTAGAATTGTGGACTATTATGAGCTGCCATGTGGTTGCTGGGAATAAAACCCAGGTCTTCTGGAAGAACAACCAGTGCTCTCGATCACCGAATCATCTCTCTATCCTCAAACTCAATTTTCTTTTCTTTCTTTTTTTAAAAAAGGAAATTAAAGACCTGCCTTCTGAAATAGTTGTGAGAATTAAACATGTATGTAATCTGTACAGCACAAGGCCTCTTACTTATTACTGGTCTAAAAATAATGCTAATTAAGGAGAGATTTTATAGATGGCACGTATTAGCATTTATTTGAAAGAAAGGAGGCTTTGGCATAGCTTCAGGGTAGCCTATCATGAACTGAATAGACACACTAGAATAGCATCAATTTCATTGCTTTCTCACTAGGTTTGTGGCTGGTATGCAGTACTAAAATGATCACCCTAAATGAGAAGCTCCACTGGCTATGTGTGTTTTTACAAGTCTGGGCTGGGGAATCTTATGCATCTTCTTGACCTTATGCACAGATGGGAATGTAGTGTGGAATTTACAAAGTGAAGTTACTATGACAGATATCTGTGGACACAGCTTAAATGCCTCCTCCCCAGTGTTCCATTAAAGCAGTTCTGCTCACACAAGCAAGAATTTAGAACCATATTAGTGAACAGACGAGCTCTTTAGGGACACTTAATAATGACTTATCTCTCTTATTTTATTAGAACTCTTTCTTGCCTTTACGAGCAGGTAAGGTTGGAAATCAGCTTTTGTAGTCTAACTCAGTTTTTAAACCCTGGCAACCTAAAGTGCACAGGCTGGTGGCAGCATTTGAAAATTAAAGGTTACTTTAATCTTTGGTGACAGAGATTTATGAAATATTGCTTTAAATTCGTGCTTCATGTGCTCAAGCAAATTGAGTTTATTTTATAGACAAAAGCAATTTGAGGCAAACCATAGATTACTTTGTCCACTGAAGGGTATAAATTATCTCTAACTAAATTTTGTCAGTTCTGTATGTTGAGCTATTTAGATAAAACATGTTTTTGACATTTATTATCAAATGATACCCTCTTCTACCTTCTATATTCTGTGGAGTTTAGTATAAAATGAATCATTAAGGGAATTAGTAATCCTTCTTTTGACATAAATCACATTACCCAAGGATATGAAAATTTGAATGTATTTTTCTAAGTAAATTATTGTGAAAAGATATCCAAACCTATAATGATGAATTTAAGGTATGCTGAAACATTATACAACCCACATGCATAATTTGTAGGCAAATTTGCTCCCATTTAAAAAAAAGATTTTATATATATTCATTCCCACAGGGTGCAATTCATGTAGAATTAAGGCAAGGAATGATCCTGATGGTAGTTCTTGCTCATATATAGAGAGAAGTTCATTGAGTGCTCTGGGCTTTCTAGTGGACATCCCACATCTAGTGTTGGTGTTGCTGTTATTAGCACCCCAGAGGAGAAAAGAGGCATTCATTATGAAGAAAGCCCTGTACTTGAAACAAAAATATATATGCCTTAAATCTATAAGTAATATAGCATCTAACGGGCAAAGGAGGCTAATGTGCATTTGTGTATAAACATTAAAACACAGCAGCCCCCACAGACTCAATAGCTAGGAGATGTGAAAGATAATGAATGGGCAGATGATTGAAAAGAACGCACTGTACCTGGGCTCAAAAACATAATTATTTGATAATATTTACAAAAAGCTAGAGGAACTCTTAAAAGTAAGCGTGTGTGTGTGTGTGTGTCTGTGTGTGTGTGCGCGCACGCCCATGCATGTGTGTAACAACTGCTACTCAATGAGGTTCCAATTTAATAATTAAAAATGAGTTATTTTGACTGTCACTAATTGGAAAGAGAATGAGACTCAGTTAATAGGTTTGACTTTTTCCCTTTCAAAAATAAATGTATTTTTTCTAAATAACCCTAACAAGAAATACTGCATTAATGTTATTTTTTAATTTTATTTTGCATACCAACCAGTCTCCCTTCTCTCTTTTCTTCCTGTTCCCTTTCCCCACCTCCTTCTACCTTGCTTCCCATCCATTCTTCCTCTGTCTCCCTTTAGACAGAGTAAGGTCTTTCTTGGAAATTAACATAGTTAACAAAGTATGCATATCAAATTGAGGCAGGACCAAGCTCCTGGCCACTGCATCAAGGTTGAACAAGGCATCCCACCACTGGGAACAGGTTTCATTGAACCAGCTCATGCATCAGGGACAGTGTCATCCAGATGCAGAAGGCCTGGGTTAGTCCCATATTGGCTTCCTCTAGATGTCCATCCAGAGTCTGTGAGCTCCCACAAGCTCAGGTCAGCAGTCTCTGTGGCTTTTGCTGTCATAGATCTTGACCTCCCTGGCTCATATACTCCCTTCTCCCTCTCTTCAACTGGACTCCAGAAGCTCAGCCCAGTGCTGGTTTGGATGCTTTAGGTTGTATCTTTTAGATGTTAGCATTACATTTTTTTTTAACTTACAAGTATAAAAAACAATATTTTCCCTTAAAGTCTACATAAGATTTGTCCGACATTACTTTCTTTTCCTGCAGGACATGAAAGATTGACACTGATTTTAATATTCCAAGAATCTCCTTCTCCATTATTTACTGCCCTAACAATTTTTAAAGACAAAATTTATAGTTAAATATTAATTTCCACCAAGTATGTGATTTTTGTTGCTGCTATTCTAGGACCTCTTAAAGTTAAATTTCCTTTTGTAGCTCTTGGGACTCTAGGATTCTTGGATTCTTTTAATCTATGAGGATATAGAAATGTCTTTTTTCCACTTTTTTAGAAACTAGTTTTAGTACTGCATGCTAAACCACTTTCTTTTTTTTCTCTGCTCCCCTCAATGCCTCTCCCCTCTTCCCTTCAGCCCCTGCACCAAGGTCCCCATGCTCCCAATTTACTCAGGAGATCTTGTCTTTTTCTACTTTCTACTTCCCATTTATATTAGATCTATGGAAGTCTCTCTTAGTGTCCTCATTGTTGTCTAAGTTCTCTGGGATTGTGGTTTGTAGGCTGGCTTTCTTTGCTTTATGTTTAAAAACCACCTATGAGTGAGTACATGTGATAACTGTCTTTCTGTTATGGTTCCTATTCTTTCTAAATTTTTCAATGCCAGATTTCCTTGAGTTTGGATTTTCTTTATTAATTCTATTTGCACCTTCAAGTCTTGAACTATCTCATTCACTTTTTCCCACTGTTTCTCCTTACATAGATTTCTTTAAGGGATTTATTAATTTCTTCTTAAGGACCCTTATCATAGTCATAAAGGCTGTTTTAAGACATTTGTATTATGCCTCAGTCTTGTTGAATTCTCAGGGTGGGGCTTAGTGGAGACATATTATTCTGACATATTGGTTGTGTTTTTATGCTGGCAGCTAAGAATGATTGTAATTCTAGGTGCTGATATCTAGTCTCAACTTTGTTGGGTGGGTGTTTGGTTTCTTGGTTCCTCTTGTCCTCTCTGGCTCTTTGGATGGTGTGGTATCTGTGTGCTGCCTGTTAGGAAATTCTTCTGGGATCCTGTCAAGTGTGGTCAAAGGGGCTTCTGGGTAAAATGTGTGTCTAGGTATGGGTAGGTGACACAGGAATAGGGATGGACTGGGATTGGGGGAATGCTGAGGGTTTTCCACAGAAGGGAGAACAGCAGAATGTTCTATTAGGGTCTGCTTAGTTTCATGAGAATGAGACAGAGAGTAAGGAGATGATCCCACAGGTGTTCTGCTACAGAGCTGGGATGAGACTGGGTACTAGATTTGAAGGACAAGAGAGATACTGAAGATCTCAAACTCACCTAACTGTTTCACTGGCCTACTTGCTTCTCTGGCTGACTTGGTTACAGAGTTCCCAAGGAATGTCCACTAGAGATGGGCGATGAAATAATGGTGTGAATGGAAAGGAGATCTTGATGATTCCCTAAAGATGGGGGCAGAAGGAATGGGAGGAGACTGCAGCCAGTGTTCTGCTATATAGTTGGGTGTGGACTGGAGATTGGATTTGGAGGAAAGGTGGGATAGGTAAAGATCTTATTTAGCCTAACTTCTTTTCTAACTGGAGTGGCCTGAGCATCCCCAGTGAATCCTGATTATTTTTTTATTTGCTAGATATCCTCATTCTTACCTCCTAACATTTTATATCATTTATTTACTTTTTATGGTTGAGGAGCTAAGCATAAATATTTTGGCATTTTGATACATAAATCATGTTTACAAAGCCTTACAGGAACAAATTTGGCAGAAACATATTATCTAGTGGTCAGTCAGGAGTTATGAATTTTGTGGAATTGAGATATACATAGGTATTATTGTCTCTTTTGTTCTCAGTCTGCCTGTGCAGAATATGTAGCACACTGCATTGATTGGACATGACAATGCAATTTCAGAGAGAGGTCCAAAGTGAATCTAGGAGCACATAATTTTTACCTTGAGGATTAGCATATTGTAACTGTTATCCTCTTATCCAAAGGAGTGGCTTCTTTCTGAGAAACTTCCTCTAAAACCACGAATGATGTAAAAATCATAAAACCTTTGATCTCTGGCTACAGTTTAATCACCACAAGAGATATATGTAAAAGCAATAACTTGCACTTTAAATTATTCTAATTACTGTTCTCTTCCTGTAGATTATGGTGGACACGAGTCAAGTCATCTAACTCACACTGCACTGAACTATAAAGCAAGTAAGACCAAATATCCTACCAGAGCCACATAAGAACTAGAGTAAAGTTTATAGTAGAAATTTTTGTGTCTGGAAGATAGTAGAGAATGCAGTCTGTGTAATGGCACTCTGGAGAAGCACACAAGAATAAAGCCAAAGAACAGGCTCTTAGAGAGGCTTATGGCTGAAGAAACATGCGCATGACCTGAAGGATATGCCAACAGCTTCAGTCATAGATTTATTTTATAGGGGAACTCATGTCCTCTACACTGATCTTCTGATCTGAGTTTTGGCTGGAAAACACCAGTCCTACGGTCTGGTACATGCCTTATGGATGTAGACACATAAGAAAACAAGCTACTGCCTTCTAACTCTGATCTACGACCGATTTAACAATCTCACAAAACTCAGAATATCTTTAGTATTTGGCTGTATCTCTTTCGTGGAACAACTTGAAGTTTTTAAATGTCCTTGTTTTGCTAGCACCCAACACCTCAGGAGAACTACTTGCCTGGTAGCAACCTTAGGTGGGGTGGGATTCTTCTTACCCCCATTTAAAAACCCTAGAGAGAAATGGTGAAAATATGTAATTAGAAAGAAAGACAGACTGAATTAGACTCTTGGAGACAATATTCACACCGAAGATGAGTACTTTGTAAGAAATTAGATAGTATTTAAAATGCATGGATTGTGTATTGGTGGCACAGCATCAATGTCAGGAAGATGTAAAAGTTTATACATTAGGTCCAAACTGGTACCTCTGAAATTGAAACAGCATGTTTTTCTATTTACAAGATACTGTTTTATGTCAAGATTTGCTTGGTATTCTAGAATCCACATCAAAAATCTTCTCAAAATGACTAATCTATTACAACCCAAGGTGCTCACAGGTGTGTGGATTAATAATCAGGTCTTCAATTTGGTTCCATCGGTCCTCCTGTTTGTTTTTATGTCAATACCAGGCTGTTTTCAGTACTGTAGCTCTGTAGTATATTTTGAAGTCAGGGATTGTGCTGTCTCCAGAAGTTCCTTTATTATACAGGATTGTTTTGCCTATCCTGATTTTTTGTTTTTCCATACGAAGTTGAAAATTGTTCTTTCAAGGTCTACAAAGAATTTTGCTGGGCATTGCTTTGAATTTGTAGATTGCTTTTGGTAAAATTGCCATTTTCACTATGTGAATTCTGCCTACCTAAGAGCATGGGAAGTCATTCCTTTTTTTCAGTGTTTTCTTTAATTTCTTCCTTCAAAGATTTGAAGTTCTTGTCATATGGGTCTTCCATTTGTTTGTTTGGAGTTACTCCAAGATATTTTTTGCTATTTATGTTTATTGTGAAGGTTGATGTTTTTTATTTCTTTTTCAGCCCATTTATCATCTGTGTAAAGGAGTGTTACTGATTTTTTTCAAGTTAATCCTATATCCTGCTACATTACTGAAGGTGTTTATGAGTTGTAAACGTTCCTTGGTAGTTTTGGGGTTACTTATCATCTGTCATATCAACCGTCATATCATCAACAAATAGTGAGAGTTAGATGTCTTCTTTTCCAACTTGTGTCCCTTTGATCCCCTCTTTGCTGTCTAGGTTCTCTGTTGTTGTAAATTGTAGGCTGGTTTTTCTTTGCTTTATTTCTAACAATCACTTTTGAGTGAATATGTATTGTATTTGTCTTTCTGGGTCTCTGTTACCTCACTCAATATGATGTTTTCTAGATCCATCGATTTGTCCGCAAATTTCAAGATGTTATTATTTTCCACTGTGTAGTACTTCATTGTGTAAATGTACCACATTTTTCTTATCCGTTTTTCAGTCAAGGGGCATTTAGGTTGTTTTCAGGTTCTGGCTATGACACTTAATGTTGCTATGAATATAGCTGAACACATAATATGTCCTTGTGGTATAACTGAGCATCTTTTGGATATATGCCCAAGAGTGGTATTTCTGGGTCTTGAGGTAGGTTGTTTTCCAAATTTTCTAAGAAAGCGCCACAATTGACATCCAAAGGGGCTGTACCAGCTTACACTGCCACCAGCAATGCAGGAGTGTTCCCTTTACCCCACATCTTTTTCAGCATAAGTTGTCATCAGTGGTTTTGATCTTGGCCTTTCTTTTTTTTTTTTTTCTTTTTTTTTTTTTTTTTCGAGACAGGGTTTCTCTGTAGCTTTGGTGCCGGTCCCAGAACTAGCTCTTGTAGACCAGGCTGGCCTCGAACTCACAGAGATCTGCCTGCCTCTGCCTCCCGAGTGCTGGGATTAAAGGCGTGCACCACGATCTTGGCCTTTCTTAAAGGTGTTAGATGGATTCTCAGAGCTGTTTTGATTTACATTTCTCTGATGACTAAGGATATTAAAATTTTCCTTGAGTGTTTTTCAGCCATTTTAGATTCTTCATTTGAGAGTTCTCTGTTTAGGTCTGTACCCTACTTTTTTATTGGGTTATTTGTTCTTTTGATGACCAGTTTCTTGAGGTCTTTGTATATTTTGTAGATCAGTCCTCTGTCTGATGTGGGTTTGGTGAAGATCTTTACTTCTGTAGGCTGCTGTTTTGTCTTGTTGACCATGTCCTTTGCTTTACAGAAGCTTTTCAGTTTTAGGAGGTCCCATTTATTAATTGTTTCTCTCAGTGTCTGCGCTGCTGGGATTATTTTTAGGAAGTAGTTTCCTACACCAATGCATTCAAGTGTACTTCTCACTTTCTCTTCTATGAGGTTCAATGTAGTTGGTTTTATGTTGAGGTTTTTGTGTCATTTAAACTTGAATTTTATGCATGGCGATAGCTGTGGGTGTGATTTACTGCTTCTACATGTTCAGTTATGCCAGAACCATTTGTTGAATATGCTTTCTTTTTTTCCCCAATTTTCCATATCTAGGCAGACTTGCAACTTGGATTAGAAAGATAGCTTACAAAATTTTAATAAGACATACAATGGTTAAAACCTTATTTAAAATATCCTACGGGAGACTTTGAGCCACTAAGTGAAATTCTTAAAAGGAGCAGTGATCCAAATTCTACTCTATAGCTTACAGAAGCTGCCAAACAGGTACTCACATAGGTAGAGTGTGCTATATAGAAACAGCAAGTTCACTATATTAATTATGATCAGCCTTGGCAAGCAAGTATATTACCTATAAAACTTACCCCTAGAGCAGTTTTATGCCAAAACAGTCTGCTTTTCTGGCTGCACTCTCTGAATATCCTATGAGGATTTTTTGAGTTATCATCTATTATGGGTCACACTTTATGGTGTAAAATTGTATGCTTTTGATGGATGTTTAATGTCACATATCTGCAAGTAGACTGTCACAAAAATGATCTATTCAAAGTGCTGTAATTATTAATCTCTTAGCCATATTTTTATTTTGTTTTTTTTCAGAATAATATAAAAATTGAATCACACCTTTTAAAAGTTACTTAACTCATAGAAAGATAAATTTAAGATTCCCTCTTTTTATTTACCTGAATTGATAAATCATTTCTTCTTCATTTTTAGAGACAGACTTTCACTATGTAGAACAAGTATACTTCAAACTCACAGAGATTTGCCTGCCTCTACCCCCCTGGTGTTGAAATTAAAGGCCACTATAGTCAACCTCAAATACTTTCTTTTACTGAGTAATATGATATTATATAGATATACTACATGTTATTTGCTCACTCACCTATTTAAAAGCATCTACTGCTACTATTTTATGACAATAAGAGTTTCCATAAATATTGAGTGCATGTTTTATGTGGAAATATAGTTAAATAGACTAGGCAAAAAGCTAAAACCATTATAGTTGGACTGAATCTCAAGAGCTTGATTAGGGATATGTATCTACCTCTCTATATATCTACATTAAGATTTAAATAGAAGTATAATAAGATTAAAAGGAATGTCAGGATTAAAATAATGAGTCCAGGAACAAGGATGGTAGGTAAATGGCTTGAAATAACCAAGTGGATCAGAAAAAGACAAAAGACAGGATTCTTGGAAAATACCAGTGTCTGAAGGCTTCATGCCCACTACAAAGACCCCCTGGGAGATATAAGATACTGTGTCCTTGAATATATTCCTAACTGTAGCTAAAAATGGTCCCTCCAAACCTTCTACCTATTCTGGGCTGCTGCACAGACAGTGCTAAATGCAAAATGCCCTGCATTATGACCGCATCTTAGTCCTGTGGTGAGAGTTAACTTTCCGTAGACAGTAAAGGTAGAAGGCCTATGGTAAAACTACAAGCTGGTCATATCAATGCGAGAACAAAGAGAGACAAAATTAATGAACCATCAAAGTCAGAAACCAGCAATACCTGCAAGGTTGGTGGCTAGTCATGTGGACCAGTTCTAGTGTCCAACTGACAGTCAAGGTCAATAGCTACAGAGGATGGATTCATGCATGACCATCAATTAATTGGGTGAACAGCACAAGAATAATGTGTAAGCACATTATTCTGGTTGGGCCAGGAGAACATATACAGAATGTGGAACTCACTAATTTGTTTAATCCATGACAAACCAAGATCATTAACCAATCCCAACAGAATTTATGGAAGTTGCTGTCAGTTTCATCCATAAGGTTTTATTAAAATCCTCTGGAAAAACAACTCAGATGAACTCCCTTTAGGTCTCACCCCCATTACTCAAGAATTCCAGTGTTTTTGACAGCCCATTTTTGGGGATCTCCCTTCTGGGAGCACCACTTGCTCTGTTTCATCAGTGAATTTCCTGACTTTAATATTTCTTTCTGAACTAAAAACCCCTTTAGAAAAGTCACCCTTCATTGCTACTTTTGCTTTGTAGCTCATGAGACCAGGGCCCTGAGCCACTAGAGGCCTTAGAAATTGCAAACACCTTGAAGCTGAAGCCAAGTTTTACTCACCAGAGGGCAGGATTTTTATTGTGGTTTCCTTTGAATTTCAAAACTTTGAAATGATCTTTAACGTGGCCCTACCATATATATTTCTATTGACAATGAATAATTGTGTCCTTGATGCTCTGTGTGTCCTTTAGAAGTTGCCATCATTGACTGGTGATTTTAATAGTAATATGCCAGCATCTCTTTGAATTTGATTTCAGTAATGACAATCAATGTTGAATACCACGACCTATGTGTTTGGTATTAGCATATCAACAAATTGGTAAGCTGTTCTCAGGGAAGGTGTGCTGAGGTCAGAGAATAACATTTTATTTTCCACCCCGGCTGGATGCAGTTTCCCCTCCCTACTCTCCTCCCAGTTCCTCCTTCCACCCTCACTTTGTTCCCACCCCCAATCCACTCCTTCTCTGTTTTTGTTTAGGAAAGGGCAGTACTTCTATGGGCATCAATAAAACATGGCATATTAAGTTACAGTAAGACTAAATATGTTGCCTTGTATTAAGGCTGGACAAGGTGACCCAGTAAGAGAAATAGGGACCCAAAAGCTATTAAAAGAGTCAGAGATAGCATCTGTTCTTCCTGTTAGGAGTCCTACAAGAGAATCATCATGCTACACACATACGCCGAGTGCCTAGGTCAGCCTCATGTAGGCTCCCTGGTTGTTGGTTCAGTCTCTGTGAGACCCTCTAAGCCCAGGTTAGTTGGTCCTTCTTTGGTGTCCTTCACCCCTCTTGCTCCTACAATCCCTTCTCCTCCTCTTCTGCAGGATTCCCTGAAATCTGCCATATGTTTGACTGTAAGTCTGCATCTGTTTCCATCAGTTGCTGGATGAAGCCTCTCTGATGACAACTGGGCTGCACATCAGTCTGTGAGTATATCAGAATAATGTTGAGCAGCCCTCCACTGACATTTTTTTCCCTCCAGTCGCGTTTGGTTCGGCCTTGGTCTCTCAGTCAAAGTCAGTTCTCTCTTTCTACCATGGATTCCTGGAATTAAACCAGGCCCTCAAGGCAAGCATTTTTATCTGATGAGCCATCTTCCTGGCTCCTCATTGAGTTGTTTGACTTACTTTGAGTTTTAATGTTCTCTTTTACTTTGCCTATCAGTCTTTCTTTTTATCAGATGCATCATTTTAGAGCTATGTTCTGCAAGGTGTAGTTTTTCTATCTCCATTTCTTTTTTTCAAAAGTTTATTTATGTTATGTACCAACCACAGTTTACCACCTCTCCTCCCTCTCACTTCCCCACCTTTTCTTTTTGTATGTGAATAACTATTTGTTTTGATTTCATTTGCTGAAAAGACACAGTTCATTGTCATAGAGAGGTCAAACTGGTGCCTGCTTTGGGCCTTCACCCCATGGTCTAGTCTTTTGGTGGGAGATGATACTATGCAGGCTATAGAAAGAAAAAACTGAACACCAATCCAGCTACAAAACCTTTGACCTACAACCTGTCCTGCCTGCAAGAGATATTGAGGCAATGATGGCTCAGAACTTGTGGGAGAGAATAACCAATATCTAGTTTAACTTTAGGCCCGTGCCGTGATAGGGAACCTTTGCCCTACACTGCCTGAATGGACAGGAACTGGAGACTGAATAGCTCAGAGAAGTAGAGTAGAATCAAACGTGACTGGCAAAAAAAAGAATGAAATAACTCCTAATAATATTCTGCTGTCCTCATGGATCATAGATGGTGCCTAGTCCAGTCATCGTTAGAGAGGCTTCCGTCAGCGGCAGATGGAAGCGGGTGTAGAGACCCATAGCCAGATATTATACAAAGATAATCTAAATTGGGGGCCTCTATCACATCCCTCCACTCAGAGTTCAGGGAACCCCATGGAAGTTCAGGAGGAAAGACTGTAGGACTCCGAAGGGATAAGGGACACCAGGAAAACATGGCCCACTGAATTAGCCAAGCAGGGCTCACATAGGCTCAAGAGACTGAAGTGGTAGGCACAGAGCCTGAATCTGTCTCCACCAGCTTCTCCGCATGTATGTTAGGACTGTTAGCTTGGTGTTTTTTGTGGGGCTTCTAAGAGAGGGAGTGCATGTGTTTCTGACTCATTTGTCTGTTCTTTTCCTCATATTGGAAAGACTTGCCCAGCCTCAATCTGAGGGCTTTTGCTTTGCCTTATTGTATCCTGCTTCATCGTGTTTGATTGTTGTCTCTTAGAGGCCTGCTCTCTTCTGAAGGGAAATGTGGAAGGAGAGGATCTTAGAGAATCAGAGACCCCACTTATTCACATACTCAGTAATCATATAGATCAATAAACTGGAAGTCATAACGAGTATGCAGAGGACCTGATGCAGACTCTTCCAAGCCCTGGTCATAATACCTCACTCTCTGTGAGTTCATGTGAGCTTTGCTTCATTGATTTAGAGGGCCTTGTTTTCTTGGTGTTGCCCATCCCCGCTGGCTCTCACACTCGTTCTGCTTCCTCTTCCACAGATTTCCTTGAGGTCTTGGGGGAGGGATTGAAAGGAGACATCCTATATAGGATTGAACACTCCAAAGTTTTTCACTCTCTTAAATGTCTGTCTGTGGGTCTCTATATTTATTTCCATCTGCAGGAGGAAGCTTCTCTGACGATAGCTAATGTCACCATTACCCTAGCATATGTTGCCAGTAGTATGCCATCATAGATCAAGAGGTTTGCTGTTGACTTGGTGTTTATGCTTCTCCTTTGTCAGCATGAAGTGTATGCTTCTGTATCTAAGACACTGGCAAATAGGGGAGAAGGTTCTATGCAGGCACTGTCTTTACATCTTTTTCTTTCTTATGAGGTTTATCTGTCCCCTCTTGTCCTTTATACCTACCCTCTGTAGTTCTATAGGTTGTTAAAGATTGTGACTTGTCTATCATTGAATTAACAGGTAATATTCACATATAAGCATACCATATTTATCTTTCTGGGTTATCTCATTCAGGATGACTCTTTTTCTAGTTCCATTCATCCATTTGCCTGCAAATTTCATGACGCTATTATTTTATTATTGACTGACTAATATTCCATATGTACAAATACTGCATTTTCTTTACCTAGTAGTCTGTTGAGGGATATCAAATTGTTTCAATTTCTAGCTATTATGAGTAAATAGAGCAGCAATAAACATGGCTTAGCAAGTGTCTCTGTGGTAGAATGAAGCTCCTTTTGGTATATGTCCAAGAGTGGTCCAGTTGGATCTTGAAGATTGATTTCCATCTTTCTGAACAACCCCCACACTGATTTACAGAGTAGTTATGCAAGTTTGTACTCCCACCAGTAACGAATGAGTATTCTCCTTACTTCACGTTTATACCAGCATAAGCTATCACATTTTGTTCGTCTTAGCCATTACGACACGTGTAAGATTAAATCTCAAAGTAGTTTTGACTTGCATCTCCCATGATGAGGAATGGTGAGCATTTCAAGCGTTTCCAGCCGTTTGTGCTTCCCCCTTTGAAAATTCCCTCTTGAGATCACTGTACTCCATTTTTAATTGCGTTGTTTGCTTACTAGATACAGATTTTCTTGAATTGTTTGTATTTTGTATGTTAGCTCTCTATCAGCTGTGTAGTTGGCAAAATCTTGTCACATTCTCTACGCTGCTACATTGTCTGAATGATGGTGAATTTTGCCATGCAGAAGCTTCTCAATTTCATGAGGTCCCATTTATTAATTGTTGATCTTAGTACCTGTGCTAATAGTTGTGTTCAGAAAGTCTTTTCCTGTGCCAGTTATTTCAAGGTTTAGGGGAAATATTTTTAAAATATTGGGTTATCTAGTTCATGAATAAAGAACAGAAACCTGATTGCTCTTCAAGCTGATGAGGGAGAGGGACTTGATCGGGGAAGGGGGAGGGAGATGGGAGGCAGTGGCGGGGGGGGGGAGGCGGAGATCCTTAATTGAATAATAAAATTTAATAAAAAAAATTAAAAAAGAACAGTTCTGAGCTTATTTACACTTTTATTTCTTGGCCTTTTTCTTCTTTTTTTGTTTTTATTGAGGTGTGTATTTTTCTTCAATTCTCTCCCTTTCTCTCACCTCCCCTTCTACCCTCTCCCATAGTCCCAATGCTCCCAATTTACTCAGGAGATCTTGTCTTTCTCTACTTCCCATGTAGATTAGATTCATGTATGTTTCTCTTTGGGTCCTCTTTGTTGTCTAGGTTCTTTGTGATTGTGAATTGTAGTGTGCTTTTTTACACTTTATTTTGTTTATAAATGTTTTTCAGTTTTTTGTATGATCAAGAGCATATTTAAAATATTTATACCAAGTTGCCTCAGTTTTGATGTTACATTTTTTAATTTAAAATTTTAATTAGTAGTGTTGGTGTTTAAAAGTCAAGTAATTAATTGAATTATCTATGTTGACCTTATCTCTTATAACTTTAATCTTTCTATGTATTAGTTACACATATTTTGTAGATTTTAAAGGTTTTTATTGAATAAACTATGTGATATCTAATCTTAGTTGTCAATTTTACACCTTAAGATTAGAGAAACTTAATTGAATTGGCCTGTAGCTATGTTTTTAGGGCATTTTTTTGATTACTAATTTATATAGGATAACTCAGCGACCTGTGGGTAGTAATATTCATAAATAGATGTGTTTGTGTAGTATAAGAAATGTAGGTAAACATGACCCTGGAAGGGAGCCAGTATGTTGTTTTTGTTTCTGTTCTGATTTCAGGTTTCTGTCAAAGTTTCTGTTCTGGCGTCCCTTGACGATGGACTATAACAGATAAAATGTAAGAAGCTTCTGTTCTGGCTTCCCTTGATGATGGACTATAACAGATAAAATGTAAGAAGCCCTTTCCTCCCCGTGCTGCTTTTGATCACTGTCTTATTGTAACAGAGAATAAACTGGAATAATCATGCTGTAGTGAATAAAGATGCTTCATTTATATTCATTTCCAAATCATAAAATTTTCACATTTTGTTTGTCCTATTTTAAAGCTAATTAGCCTATAAAAATTAATCAAAGTTTCTTGTGTGTGGTTCAAGAAACGTTTTTATTTTATAGGAAGGGGCATTCAGTCAGAGTTACAAGTTTATGTTTTGGAGGGAAAATCTATCTCTGATCTCCCAGCGATATCTGAATCTTGTTGGGTTTGAGTTTTGTTCTCTAATAGCTTTTAAAAAGTCACTGACTTTAGTTTGTCTGGCTTTTTTTTGTTGGTGGTAAAAGGAGTGATAGCTATGTTTTCTTTTCACGTCAAAGTTCAAATTGGAAGTCTCTTCCATCTTGGTTTAAGTAATCTCAAAAATATCTATTGGAATTTTATATATTTGAATAAACACATATTTTGAATTAATATTTTACATGCCAGTAAAATACTGGAAAGAAACTTTTAAAATTAAATAATTATTATATTCTAAAATACAACAATAGGAGATGGACTCTCTTAAGTGTGTGTAAATAAGCAAAATATACTTATCCATAAGAATATTTGACAAATATAATTTTGTAATTCTCTATTCTGTGTCAAAGTGTTTCTCATGGTGAGTCCCAAGACTTTGGTGATATTAAACTATCTTGATCAGAGTTTTTGTGATGGCATTATAAGTAACAAGAAAATATCGTTATGGGATGGGAGAGATGGCTCAGCATTTATGACAATTTGATGTTCTTGTAAAGTACCAGATTCAGTTCCTACTGCTGCAATGGCAGCTCTCAACCTACTATGACTGTGACTCCAGTTTCCAGGTCTTCAACATCCTCTTCAGGCATTTGTTGACACCTGCAATGCATATGATACATGTATGTTTATGGAGCTACATGCACACACATAGAAACAATAGATAAATATTTTCAAGGCAAGAAAATACCATCAAGAAAAAAAATCATTGCTCAGTAAACAGACATTTACTTTAAGAATTTTATTACTGGTATGCCAAGATGGCCACCAATAATCTCTTTGGTCTATATTCTTCTGTGGTACTGTAGGGCTTCCATCTCCACCCTAATCTTTTGGTGGGTACCCTTTTTTTCCAAGCATGTCTTCCTTAAGACACATATGTACCAGGAATAACTGTGGAAACTTATAAAGCTCATGTATAAGATCCAGGAGTATTTCCTTGTCTCTGAGGGACCAGAAGGAACAGGTCTACCTATCATGATTTTCCTGGAATTGTTGTCTTAGCCTGAAGTTGAGTTCCAAGGACTCTTCACGGATCATGTACAACTATTGGGAAACAACGGCTCCATATGACAGACTATAACTTCTCAGTGTTTGAAGTGAATTTAAGCAAAGTTTTCAGCAAATAAACATAAATTGTTCATGAGGGAAAAATGTTTTTTTATTAACTAACTGAATATAAATTCTAATGTTACTCTATTAATCACTTGAAAGCAGAAGTCACAAAATAATTACACACCAGTTCAGAACTGTGAATAATAAAGGGTTATTTAGGGAAACTTACAGATCACTCACTGTTCTAGATAACAGTCCTCTGTGTGAACAGGAACAGAGTCTAGCAGCTGGAAGCGAGAGCCGGAAGCAAGAGAGCAAGCACACACTTTATACCTGCACTTACAGTATAAGAGACCACACCCAATTGGGCTGGTATCTTAAATGCTATTGGCTGGCTGAAGGAGCAGAATGTACTCCCCCAGCATCTCCCACTTTTGTTTAAATAAGACAGCTTCAAACCCAATACAGAACTATATACATTAGGAACAAATATCAAGTATAATTAGAATTACAACCAGATTAAACAGTATTAAGCAAGGAATGTATGCTAAATGTTTTAATAAATATTCTATCCTAAGGAGTCTAAGTCTTGTATAGGAAATGGCTTGGCTAGATCATAAGAGTACAGTAACTAGTCCGGTTTTATCCCATGCTTTTTCAGACTCAGGCCAGCTGGCCTTGGTGAATTCCCAATAGAACATCCCCATTGTCTCAGAGTGTGGGTGTGCCCCTCGCGGTCCTGAGTTCCTTGCTCGTGATCCCCCTCCTTCTGCTCCTGATTTGAACCTTGAGATTCCTGTCCAGTGCTCCAATGTGGGTCTCTGTCTCCTTTCATCGCCTGATGAAGGTTAATATTCAGGAGGATGCCTATATGTTTGTCTTTGGATTCACCTTCTTATTTAGCTTCTCTAGGATTGCAAATTATAAGCTCACTGTCCTTTAATTATGGCTAGAAACCAAATATGAGTGAGTACATCCCATGTTCCTCCTTTTGGGTCTGGCTTACCTCACTCAAGATAGTGTTTTCTATTTCCATCCATTTGTACTCAAAATTCAAAAAGTTCTTGTTTTTTACTGCTGAGTAGTACTCTAATATGTATATATTCCATACTTTCTTCGTCCATTCTTCTATTGAAGGGCATCTAGGTTGTTTCCAGGTTCTGGCTATTACGAACAATGCTGCTATAAACATAGTTGAGCATATACTTTTGTTGTATGATAGGGCATCTCTTGGATATATTTTCAAGAGTGGTATTGCTAGGTCCAGGGGTAGGTTGATCCTGAATTTCCTGAGAAACCGCCACACTGATTTCCAAAGTGGTTGCACAAGTTTGCATTCCCACCAGCAATGGATGAGTGTACCCCTTTCTCCACACCCTCTCCAGCAAAGGCTATCATTGATGTTTTTGATTTTCTGACAGGTGTAAGATGGTATCTTAAAGTTGTCTTGATTTGCATTTCCCTGATCGCTAAGGAAGTTTAGCATGACCTAGGTGTCTTTTGGGCATTTGAACTTCTTCTGTTGAGAATTCTCTGTTCAGCTCAGTGCCCCATTTTATTTCAGTAACTATTATGACTTTATAATAACCACTTTTTTGTGTTTTTAAAATATCTATGAGCATATTTCTTTTCCAGAACTTTAAATAAATCAACATACCTAATATAAAAAAAGATGACAGTAACTATAACTATCTAATCTTCAACACAGTCGAAGGACTGAGAAGGGAGATAATATTACTTGAGCAGGCAGGAAGTACAGCCAAGCAGCTTCCAAAGCAAGCAATATATGACAGAAACAATTAGCTACCTGAGCAATAACCCAAAGTCTCATTTGCAATGTTGAATCAAACAACTTTGGCTAAGACCTAGCATAACTGACAGACCATTTTCAGAGGGATCAGATGTATGTTATGTACAGGACAAAGACTTTTCCTGATTATGCCTTGCAACTTAATGAATAATGAAGTCAATTCCATATCATCTTGTGTGTGTATATATATATATATATGTATGTATATAAATGTATATGTATTAATTACCTAAACTCATCACTTGTATTTCTTCTTCTAGATGATCCTTAGTGGATAGTTATTTTTCCTTCTATCAGCATTCAAATATCCAGGGTCTCTTGAATTTTTGAAGATGTGTTTTTTACTGTAAAGATAAGAGCATAACCCTGCCTCAACCCTATATTGTGGATGAACTGTCATTTCTCTTTTTCAAGAGGTTTCTCCTTTTCAAAGTGAATCTTTATTAATTCTGATGGTATCCATAGTTTTTCTTCTCCTGTACAAACAAGAGCAAAACCCCTTCCCCAACGTAGCATATCTCCTGATTTCCATTGTGAGGTCAACACATCCTTGAAATACATTGATTGATTCAATTCAGAAATTTTTTCCATTATCCAATGCATCTCTGCTGCAGTTGTTCCTTTCTCATTAGCTTTAAGAAAATTCAATGTTAATAAAACATTATGCAACCATTTCTGGGGGTATTTTCCATGACTTTCTGTTTGTTCAGCATATCCTTTATAGTACAATTTGGCCTTTCTATAACTGCCTGACCTGTAGGATTATTTGGTATACCTGTAATATGCTTTATATTATAATAAGTAAAAAACTGTTTCATTTTCTCAGAAACATATGCCAGACCATTGTCTGTCTTTATTTGTGCAGGAATGCTCATGATGGCCATAACTTCTAATAAATGTGTGATTAGTAAATCAGCCTTTTCTGAGCTCAAGGCAGTTGCCCACTAAAAACCTGAGTACGTGTCTATGGTGTGGTGTACATATTTTAATTTAACAAATTCTGCAAGGTGGAACACATCCATCTGCCAGATTTCATTTCCTTGACTACCCTTTGGGTTACTACCTGCAGGCAATGGTGTTTGGTTACAGAAAGAACAAGTAGGACATCTCTTCATAAACTCCTTAGCTTGTTGCCATGTAATAGAAAACTCTTTCCTTAAACTTTTGCTATTGACATGATATTTTTTTATAAAATTCAGAGGCCTACAACATGCTTCCAATCAATAATTGATCAATTTCTGCATTACCTTTTGCTAGAGGACCTGGCAGACCTGTATGGGATTGGATGTGTCTTGTATATAGAGGACAAAGCCTTTTCCTGATTATGTCTAGCACCTGGATGAATGATGAAGTCAATTCCATATCATCTGGTATAAATTTAGTGGTTTCAATATGCAAGACAACTCTTTCTACATATTGTGAACCAGTAACAATATTGAAATGTTCTTTAAAATCCCTTAGAAACATAAGAGTAACATATAATTCTGCCTTCTGGACAGAATTATAGTGGTTTTCTTCCACCTTACTTAATTTTTCTGATTTGTAACCTGCCTTCCCTGATATATTTGCATCAGTATAAAATGTATGGGCTCCAGTCATTGGTACATCATGTACAATTTGTGGAAGAATCCAAGAAGTTCTCTTTATAAGGTTAAGTCTATTGCTTTTGGGATAATTGTTATTAATTTCTCCCAAAAATTAGCACAAGCCCTTTACCAGGGTTCATTGTCTTGCATAACTTTTTTATTTCTTCAGCAGTAAAAGGCACTATAATCTCTGCTAGGTCTATACCTGCTAATTGATGCAGTATCAATTTACCTTTTATAATTAATTCAGAGACTTTTTTACATAAGTTTTTAATCTTTTACTTGCTTAATGTGGTAAAAAGATCCATTCTAAGATAATGTCATCCCTCTGCATTAAAATTTCTGTAGGAGAAATTCTGGAAGGCAATAGGACTAGAATATAGTTAAGATTGTAAGATTATAACATGCTTCTCACAAACCCTATTTAAATGCTCAGTTTCATGAAGGAGCAAGAGTTCGTGCTGGCAGCATGAACCAGGAGGCCACCGTTTTAAAACAGCATGGCTTTTTTTCTTTTCTTTTCTTTGCTACCGCTGAATCAGGAAGAACTCTCTTAAGGGAGCTGTGGCATGTTAGTAGCAAACAGAGCAAGACGCTGTGTTAAACTCTGTCTTTTTGCATCTAGAACTCACTCCTTCACAAACTCACTCATGTTTTAAGTGGATTTAGTTGGCACATGTTGGCAAGCCAATTTGTAGTGGGGGGCTGCTTATTCATTGCTGGCTGCCAAGATCATGAAATGATCACACAGAAGCTATATTAATTAAATCACTGCTTGGTTTATTGGCTCTAGTTTCTTATTAGCTGGATCTTACATCATAAACTAACCCATCTCCATTAATCTGTTTATTGCCACGTGGCTGTGGCTTACTGGTAAGGTTCTGTTTTCCCTGTCTCTGGTGGCAGCTACTTGGTGTCTTGCGACTCTGCCTTCTTTCTCCCAGCATTCAGTTTAGTTTTTCCAGACTGGCTCTACTATGACATATCACAGGCCAAGGCCACTTTCTTATTCATTAGCCAATAAAAGCAACACATATACAAAGGACATCCCAAATCATCTATCCTCAAACTCACTCAATGTATTCAATGTCTAGGGTATGTCTTGTAATTTTTTTTTAGTGTACCATAAAACAAAATTGCTTCTGAGAGACTGCTGTAAAATGATGTATCAGAATGATAAAATATTGGTCATATTTACTGCAGTATGTTAGGCAGACTCAAAACTTATAACCTTGGCATTCTGAAAAGTGTTTATGCCAAAAGATCAACAGAAAGAAAAATATTTTTCCAGTGGTTACTAAGGTTGTACAACAGTATTGAAACTGAGAAATAGTATCTTTCTTTAGTGTGTCTTTGATTTTTTTTTTGTTTTAAAATCTGGGATTTGAACACTTTGCATTTGTATTTCTGAGAAAAAGTTCCTCTTTCATGGTACAGTGTTTAATGATACTTTTATACTTTTGGCTAATTAACAGTAGAGTTCTCCTCAGTCCAGTTAATTCATGAAAATGGCATTCCAGGAACAACTTGAGACTTATAGTCATATTAACAGGTCACATGTCTCTTTGTAACTGCTTTTAGGAGACTGGACTTTGTGAATTTAGTTGGGTTCAGGAGCCTCCTGAGACTTGTGGATGGTTTGCTTACTCAACCTTGCTAAGCTTTGTTCACTTGTTGAGGCTTAAAAACTTGGTAAGCATCACAAGTTCTGGGGTTATAGTCACTTTATCAGCTTTGTAGCTAATTTTTTTTTCTGTGACTAGTAAGCAGGAATCAGGAACTGTGTCCTGGACTAAGTAGTCAGTAAGATTTGTGACAACTAACTGGATCTTGGTTAATTAATATACATCCTTTGCCTTTTCTGAGACACAGAATCACTGATGATGAGTTAAATTGCATTATAGGGTTCTGCCTCTTGGGTTTTCTTTTGAGCCTGATGTAAAATATCAGACATTATAAATAGTATTCTCTTAAACTTGCTATTTTAATTACTCTGACAATGAGTGCCTCATTGAAATAAATAAAGTATATTCACAATCTAGAAAGTCTTCTGGGCACAGTGATAAATTTAAGAGATGACAGATACTCAAATGTAAGCTATTTAAATTTGGAATGCATCTCAGTGACAGATAATTTGGTATCTGGAAATAAGCCTTAATAACTAGTTCTTTAAAGGTTGGGCATGATTGATATTTTGCCTCCATTCGTTCTGGGAATATAAAATACTTTATTGATATGGTCTAGGAAAATATCTCTTTCACAGTACCTATTCATCTAGAAATCTCATTGTATTTTTACTTTGTGTCTAAGTATAACTGTACTCAGAAGAAGCTTTATGGCATTAAAACAATTTTGTTTTTGAGAAATTTATATATGAGCAGTACATCATCATCATTCCTGGTTTCTCATCTTTCTCCAACTCGCCCTGTTTTGCCCACACTCCCTCTCAAAATTATAATCTCTTCTTTGATTATTATTTTTACATGTTTAATGTAATTCCACTTAGCACTGCTAACATGTACTTGTGTCTAGAGCTGACCACTTGGTATTGGACATTTATGCAGGAGATCATGCTTGCAGGAAGCTGATTCTCCCTCTGTTACTCTTCATCTAGAGGTGGAATCATGTTGCCCTGTACACATTGGCATGCCAATTGATGTTGTCATTATGTTGGACCAAAAAGGAAATAAAAGGGATAAAACTGGAAAAGAAAAAAGTTAAATTATCCCTTTTCATAGATGAATGATATTATACATAAAATATCTCAAAAACTTTACCAGAAAACTTCTGGAAATGATCAACACTTTTATCTAAGTACCAGAGTACAAATTAACTTATAAAAATCAGCAACTTTCTTATATATTGGCATATATATTTCAATTAAAAGAATTATGAGAAAGATCATGGATATACTCCCATTCACAAATGCCTTAAAATCAATACAGGAACTAAAGCTCTATTATGAAATGTTCATTCTGCAAAAGTCAATTTACATTTTCAGTGCAATGCCAATCAACCATCTCCTGATATTCTTCACAGGAATAGGGAAAAAATCAAGTTCATAGGGAAACACTAATGGCTTGCATATAGTCAAAGAAGCCTTGTGGATAAATAACAATGCTGGCAATTGTACAAAATAGAAGATCCAAATATGAGTGTACAATATTATAGCCACCTGGTGTTATGGTTACTATTGCTATGATAAAACACCATGACCAAAGGCACTTAGGAAGGAAAGAGTTTATTTGACATGTTTCTACCACACAGGTAGAAGGAAGTCAGGATAGGAACTCAAACAGGGCAGGAACACTGAGACAGGAGCTGATGCAGAGGTCATGGAGGAGTTCTGCTCCCTGTGGCTTGCTCATCCTGCTTTCTTATAAAACCCAGGACCACCAGCCCAGGGATAGCAATACCCACAATAAGCTGTGTCTTCCCACATCAAGTTCTCATCAAAATATGTCCTACAACTGTCTGATGGAGAGGCTGCTTGTTTGTCCCAGCTGCCTGTCTAGCTCATACCTGAAATAATCACACAGAAACTGTATTAATTTAAAAAGTGCTTGGCCATTAGCTCTAACTTCTTATTGGCTAACTCTTACATCTTAGTTTAACCATCTCCATTAATCTGTGTATTGTCACGTGGCAGAGGCTAACCGAAGATTTTAACTGGCTTCCATCTCAGGTGGAGGATCCATGGCTTCTCTGACTCCACCCTTTTCCTCCCAGCATTCAGTTGTTTTCCCCACCTACCAAAGTTCTGCCCTATCAAAAGGCCAAGGCAGGTTTTTATTCATTAACCAATGAAAAAACACATTGAACAGAACACATTAACACATGAATAGAAGCAACTCCTACACCATACAGCTAGGTCTTATGCAGTAATTTTCTTAGCTAAAGTTCTCTTCTTTTTTGTTTGTCAAGTGACCACAAACCTATCTATCATACACATGATATTTGACAAAGACGTCAAAAATACAAACTTGAAGAAAGACAGTATCTTCCTTAAGTGGTGTTAGGAAAACTGAATGTCCATATATAGAAGTAGGAAATTCTACCCATGTCTATAACCCTGCACACAATCAAATAAATTAAATAACTCAATGTGAAACCTGAGACAATCAAAGTGCTACAACAAAATTATTGATCTAGTTCTTTTAACAGCTGGTGATGACATGTAGAAAACCTGATTGCTGTCCTTAGCTTGCTCTGGACTGTAGCAAAGTATCTGCTTTAGTAAGAGATTGTGAATGATATATTAATCTTTGATAATATGTATTCCTGTTCACTAAGTTGAATATTAGTTTCCATTTATATAATATATATTTATATTATAAAGCATATTCTCTAGTTTTTAAAGTATGAAGTCTATTATTGTTTAAAAGATTTTTTTATAGGTGAAGCAACTGTGATATAGATGAATTCTTTGGAACTAGACTCCCTACAATCCACTGATCCCTGCATTGTGTTCATTGCTAAAATTGAGGCTTCTTTGATGATTGGTTTTCAGTACATTTATTTGTTGGGATAAAGAGATGAGTTAGATTCAAGTAAAGACTTACTCTGGTCTTACAAAATGGTTTATGGAGATATGTAGATCTTTTTCATAGGTCCTCACTAGTCCCTGGAGCTCAACATTCTCTCAGGAACAGATTGGTGCTGTCAGGAGCATTCGTGTCTTATGTCAACAGAACCCTAAGTTATTGAGATGTCATGTTCTATAGAGCCTTGATGTGGTTGAAGATAACCTATCTATGCAGAATACAATATATATATATATATATATATATATATATGTATATATATATATATCCTAATTAATCTGACTATATGTATAACAAATATGAGTGACTATTGACCTACAATACTTAATACCTGTATAACATAAAGACTAAGACTTCATATCAGAATATTAAATAATCTGTAAACAACTGTTCAGTAAATGAGGACAATGACCTCAAAATGTAAACAATGTGTAAGTATCTTGATCAGAAACTATACAAATGTAAATTGTCCATAAATAATAGCTCACAAGTATTCACTCTATTACTCATTATTATTATTATTAGTGTGAATAAGTTCACACTAAACTACTTATTATCCCATTTGTTTTTCTGCCATTTTTATTTTAATTTTTTAATATTTAGTTATTTATTATGTATACAATATTCTGTCTGTGTGTATGTCTGCAGGCCAGAAGAGGGCACCAGACCTCATTCCAGATGGTTGTGAGCCACCATGTAGTTACCGGGAATTGAACTCAGGACTTTTGGAAGAGCAGACAATGCTCTTAACCACTGAGCCATCTCTCCAGCCCTTATTTTAATTTTTTTAAAGGTAATCTCTGGGCCTACATAATTTTCACCGCAACCCTCTAGTCCAACCTCAGTTGTGTAGCACAAAAGCCACAGAGAGAGAGAGAGAGAGAGAGAGAGAGAGAGAGAGAGAGAGAGAGAGAGCGATCCCTGGGTAGGCCAATGGTTTTCTCTGGGTACCCAAAAGGCCATGCCCAAACCTGGTCCAACCTCTTAAAGATCATTGGCTAACAGAGGTTCCCTCTTACCACATCTTTAAGTGTACCTTGCATTGTGGTTCATTTTCATGATTCACGGGTATTGCAGCCGGGTAGGTCTGCTAAATCTCTTTCATCCCTTGGCAGCTTGCATCATATTTTCTGGTACCCTGAAGGCTAGACTACAGGAAAGTTGCTTTTGTTTCAGAACCAGCATGAATCCTTAGAGTCTTGTCTCCTCAATGCCACAACTCCATCAGTAAGAGGCCACCTTCAACTCCTGAGAGAAAAGCAAGAGCTACATGGATAATCTATATTGTTTGGGAATCATTTGGACTCCTCTGAGCAACCATTAGAAAGAAGGTTGCTTATGCCTGCTACTTGGATGTTTGTTAGTATATGGTTCTTATGGAGAGCACTATCATCTCCAGTGGCTTCACTCCCATATATACAATTTTAGTTAAATATAAGTAATATAATTCCTTGAGGCTGTATCAAATAATCTTTGTCTATATTGACTTCCCCTCACTGCTCCTCTATTGAGTCCCCGTCTCCATTTTCAATTTTCCTTCATATCACCTCTATTTATTCTGAAATTTCTCTCTCAAGCCAAATCTCCATCCTCCACACACCTATAGCCATTTTATACTTTCCTGGTTTGCGTGGTTACTCCATGTTGTAAACTTACATCTGAGATTTTGAAGCTAGGAGACACAGATGAAAATGACTATGAAGCATTTCTTTCTCAGTCATGGTTTCCTCACTCAATACAATATTTTCTTTTTTTTTTTTTTTTTTTTTGGTTTTTTAGAGACA
>NC_022025.1:1297866-1303327 GCF_000317375.1 Microtus ochrogaster
CTCGAACTCACAGAGATCCGCCTGCCTCTGCCTCCCGAGTGCTGGGATTACAGGCGTGCGCCACCACCGCCCGGCTCAATACAATATTTTCTAGGTCCATCCATTTACCTAAAAGGTTTTTGTTGTCTTTTTCCTGCATATATGGCTCAGGGAGCATTACAGAAAAGTAGGCAGGAAGGTTGTAAGAGTCAGAAAACCAGTGTCTTTGTTAGGGTTACTATTGCTGGGATGAACTACCGTAACCAAAGAGTACGAAAAGGAAGGGTTTATTTGGCTTATGTTTCTGCATCACAATTCATTATCAAAGGGCATCATGACAGGAACTCAAACAAGGCAGGAATCTAGAGGCTGAAGCTGATGCAGAGGCCCTGGAGGAGTGCTGCTGACTGGTTTGTCCATCACGACTTGCTGCCTTGAACCCAGGACTGATTTGGGACTCCCCTCTGTATGCTGTGAATACCATTGGTTAATAAAGAAACTTTCTTAGTCTGTGATAGGGCAAAAGAGTAGAGCTAGGTGGGGAAAACAAAACTGAATGCTGGGAGAAAGGAGGCGGAGTCAAGAGAAGCCATGTAGCCCCACCCGAGATAGACTTTGGAACTTTACTTGGTAAGCCACAGCATTGTGGAGATACACAGATTAATAGAGATGAGTTAATTTAAAATATAAGAGTTAAGCAGAAATACAGTTAAGCTATTTACCAAAGAGTACTGTAAATAATATGGTTTCTGTGTGACTATTTTGGGGCTGAGCAGCCAGTAATGGAACAAGTGTCCTCCTACTACACAGGACCACCAACCAGCTCAAAGAATGATATTACCCACAATGGGCTGGGCACTCCCCATCAATCACTAACTAAGAAAGTATTCTACAGACTTGTCTATGGCCATATCTTATGGAGCAATTTTCTTTTTAAAAAAACACTTAAGAAAGAGAATTACAGGCCTATCTCACTCAGGAACATTGAACCAAAAATTCTCAATAAAATACTGGCAAACCGAATCCAAGAACACATTAGAAAAATTATCCATTATGATGAAGTAGGCTTCATCCCAGAGATGCAGGGCTGGTTCAACATATGCAAATCTATCAATGTAGTCCATCATATAAATAAACTGAAAGAAAAAAACCAAAAAAAAAAACACTTTGGCTTGAATACATGTTTCCTATTTTCATTGTTTTTATTGAGTTATACATTTTTCTCTGCTTCCATCCCTCTCTCCCCTTTGCCCTTCTATGCTCTCGCATGACTCCCATGCTCCCAGGAGATCTTGGATCTTTCTCCTTCCTATTTAGATCCATGTCTGTCTCTCTTAGGGTCCTCATAGTCATCTAGGTTCTCTGGGATTGTGATTTGTAGGATGGTTTTTCTTTGCTTTATGTCTAAAAGCCACTTATGATACTTGTCTTGTACATATGATATTTATCTTCTGGGTCTGGATTACCTCACTCAGTATGACATTTTCTAGACCCACCCATTTGACCACAAATTTCAAGATGTCATTATTATTTTTTTTTTTTACCAATGAGTAGAACTCCATTGTGTAAAAAGTACCACATTTTCTTTATCCATTCTTTGGTTGACAGGTATCTAGGTTGTTTCCAGGTTATCAATATTGTGAATAATGCTGCTATGAACATAGTTGAGCACATGTTCTTGTGCTATTATTGAGAATATATACCCAAAAGTGGTATTTCCAGGTCTTCAGGTAGATTGTTTCCTAATTTTCTTAGTAATTGCAATACTGATTTCCAAAGTGGTTGTACAAGTTTGTACTCCCACCAGCAATGGAGGAGTGTTCCCCCTAGCCCACATCCTCTTCATCATAAGCTATCATCAGTGTTTTTTTTTTATCTTGTCCATTCTTATAGGTGTGAGATGGAATTTCAGAGATTTTTGGATTTGCATTTCTCTAATGGCTAAGAATGTTGAGCATTTCCTTAAGTGTCTTTCAGCCATTTGAGATTTGTCTGTTGAGAGTTCTCTGTTTAGGTCTGTACCCCAATTTTATTGAATTATTGTTCTTTTGATATCAAATTTTTTGAGTTCTTTGTATATTTTGGAGATCAGACCTCTTTCTGATTGGGGGTTAGTGAAGATCTTTTCCTATTCTGTAGGCTGTTGTTTTGTCTTGTTGACTTTATCCTTTGCTTTACAGAAGCTTCTCAATTTCAGGAAGTACCATTTATTAATTGTTTATCTCAGTGCTACTGGGGCTATATTTAGGACATGGTCTCCTGTGCCAATTCGTTCAAGTGTACTTTTCACTTTCTTTTCTGTAAGATTCAGTGTGATTGAATTTAGCATTTCCTTAATTAAATGTCAAGGCAACATAAAACTATCCAGCACCATCAAGAAGAGTAGAAATGACTGCATAAACAAGATTGGAAAATTTCATTATCTAAGTACATATTAACAAGTAAGGAGGAAAACCTTATGGGGTTGTACCCCTAGACCAAGAATAATAGGTAACTAATAATTCCTGGGAAAGAAGAATTAGGCTTTTCTAGAGATGAAACTTCTTAATGACTGTCCAATGAAGAGTGGTCATCCCTGAAACCATATACACACAAGCAGGAAAAATGGACTCAGTAAGTTGTATTTGTGTGTGTGTGTGTGTGTGTGTGTGTGTGTGTGTGTGACAATAATTCTCAAAGGAGGATTCTATTAAATGGAGAGTGGAAGCTAGATATTAGAGGGATTTGAGCTAGGATTTGGAAAGTGCTGCAGGGAGAAATTGGAGGAGGAATGTATTAAATTTAAATTGAAAACATATTTAAAAATAATAAAATTGAATTTCAGTGAAGCAGTACCCCAAGTACTTTAAGAAATTCTTATTACTACAAAATTTCATCTGAAAATCAGTCATAAGTCTTTGCAAAGCTCAAATAAAACTATAAAGAAAAAGGGAAAAAATGAATAGCCCATACTGCTCTGCATAAATATCCTAAAAACACTGAGAATATTCAACACAAATAGAATCCAGAAGTTCCTGGCTTCGGTTTGGTCTTTATATGTCATAAAGAAGAATATATAAGGTAGACTTTTCTCACTGTAGTACATTTGGCTAGAAAGGATTTGTCAAAAGGAACTTAAATGGATAATGTTCAATGAATGAACTGCTAACATTTTGTCATTACAACCAAGGTTTCTGTAGTGTTCCAAAAGGACTTTTTGCTGTTTTTTTTTTCTTTCTGTTTTGTCTATTTGTTTTTTTAAAGGTATACACACTGTATGCTTGCTATACTGGTGCATGCAAAAAAGATGGAGTCAGATTCTCTAGGTCTGGAGTTACAGATGATTGTGAACCACCACGTGGGTACTGGTAAGTGAACCCAGGTTCTCTGCATGAGAAGCCCAAGCTCCTTACCTTGAAGCCATCTCTCTAGCCCCTCAGAAGCATCTTGATGTCTTTCTTGAGTTCCCAGAAATTCCTAGACACGCTTTTAACAGTTTATCTGCAGTCATCTCCTCCACTTGTACAAGCGGTCAGCAACCTCCTACACCAACAGAAGGGCATAGATTCATACTTGCATATGTACAAGTGGTCAGCAACCTCCTACACCAACAGAAGGGCATAGATTCATACTTGCATACTTACGTTGAGATGGGTTCAAGACATAATACTTAAAATTCATTTGGGTAAAAAAAGTTCACGTTCATTAAAATCAGAGAGGACAAATGATGAGCAGCAAGCCTGTGTGTAACTCATGAGAGATCCCACATTCTCTTCTGTGTTAAAGAGAACATAGGCTTTAAAAACAACACAGGTAAAACAGGTTAAATGGTGACAGAAGGTTAGATTTCACAAAGTGGCTGACTCTGTGATAGCTCTAATTGTTCTGTTTGTTGTGCTATACCTCTCCAGCTCATTGGAGTGGAGATATTTGTTTGAGGTTCGTGCACATCTGCAGCAGCAAACACTGCAGGAGACTTTCACACATTGCTTTCTACCTTTCATTGGGTTTATGTGTGGAAAATGTTTAGTTTCAATTGTCCAGACCAAAAATAAAATAAAAACACCAAACACACACGGAAAAAAATCAGTGAAATTTTTGTTCTCACTGTCAAATCAACTCGCATATTTATTAACTTAAGCATATGTATTTAACATTGATAAAAATTGGTATTTTTGTATATAGGTTTTCATGATAATATTATGGATATTAAGTATGTATATATGTGTGTACACACACATATCTAATACATTTAAATTTAAACTTTATTTTTTGATTTATGTATTTGCTTACTTTTATTGTATGAATGGTTTGATTGCATGTATGTCTGTTCACCACCTTTGTGCCTGGTCCCTGTGGAGGTCAGAAGAGGGCACCAGATCCCCTAGGACAGGAGTTACAGGTGGCTGTGAGCCACTTAGTGCTGGGGATTACCCTGGCCCTCTTTAATCTTTAAATTATTTGTTTTTGTGTGGTATTTCTGTGGATAAGCACATGTATGTAAAATATAAGTGGAGGTTAGAAGAGGGTGTGTTATCTCCTGGAGCTACAGTCACAGGCAATTGTGAGAGGCCCGATGGGTGCTGGGAACCAATCTCTTCCCATGGAAGAGCATCAAACACTCTTAACTCTGAGTCACCTTTCCAGTTTTACACATAAAAATTCAGTATCATGGAAATAATGTAAAAGAGAAAGTATGGATGGGAATTTAAATAAATGTGGTGAAAAAATAGATTCCAGTGAAATTCAAAGTAAATACTCAAATATCACCACCTACTCAAGCAAGCTTCAGACGAGATTAGTGTAGAATCTCATATCACAAAATTCTAGACAATATATAGAAATAAACTGAAAATACTTAAAGTATAAACTGGTAAGTAAATATAACAATTTTAAACTTCTGTGTAGTATAAAATAATAATTATATAAATGTTTGAAAATTAGAGAAATAACTTTAGTCAGTATGTAAATAACTAATTGTATATAACAGATTTTTCTTATAAATAAAGGACTTATCTATACTACTTACAAAAGAAGATATTGAAAATTATCCAGTCATGGGACTAGGGAGATCCCCTAGTGGATAAGAGTGCTCTCTGCAAGTGTAGTCACCTGAAAGTGAAGTTTAGTACCCATGTAAAAAAATTGACTCTAATTTCAGCCCTGGGTCCAAGAGCTTCCTGGCTGGGCATCCTGACTGAAATTACAAACTTCCAGTTTGTGAGAGACCTTGTGTCATGACAGTGAGGTGGAGAGCTATAGAAATAGACTCTCACAGTCCTGTTCTGACTTCTGCATGTATATAGAGAGAGGGAGAGATGGAGAGAGAGAGAGAGAGAGAGAGAGAGAGAGAGAGAGAGAGAGAGAGAGAGAACACAGAAAATTAGTCAATTTTTCATAGTAAAAAGGCAATGGAATATTACCACCACTTCTTTCTCATATTGGTAAGCATTTGAAATGTTCAACTGTATGACACATGTGAGTTTTACTTTTTTGTATTAAC
>NC_022025.1:1303882-1317297 GCF_000317375.1 Microtus ochrogaster
TCAAATCTAGGCATGGGAAGGTGGTATTCAAATCTAGGCAGGTTTTCTGGCAGGCTTGGAGCTCTTGAGCAGTCTTATCACCGTATTTCACAATTTTCAGCCTGGTGAGGCAGACAAAATATGTTTCCAAAGTATGTCATAATGTATGTCTAAAACAATATGTATATAATCACCTCCACAGACACAACACGCTTTAAAGAGCTGTATGTAAACCTGGCTTACAAGTAAATATTAAGAACTAAAAGAAAGGGGGCACAGAATTTTACATGGTGCCTACATGAATTTGGTAGCAGAGCCAAGTTTCTAGGTGAGTTTATAAAAGCACATTTTTTTTCTGTCTTAAAAATATCCTAATATGACTTCCATAACCTTTCAAATTCAGAATCTCTATAAAATCCTACTTAAAGGTTAGAATGAAAAATAGTAATATGTGGACTTCTGAAACCTTCAGAGGAGTTATATGCAGAAGATTCAGTCCCTATAATGAGACTGAGGGCAACACGTCAGTACTTACCCTATTTATTTACTCACTTAGGTAGGCTGGGATCAACAGTCATGTTTGACTTCCTAAGTCCTACAATAATTTCAGGAGATGTCTTATATATCTCAGATACATTTCTAGGAGTATGAAAAATGAGTAAATGTGCAAAATTTTGCTGCTGTGGCATTTTTCATTCTCAAATAAAGACAGATGGTAGTCAAACAGAGAATATAAGACATGATTGAGGATTGATGGGGCATACCATTTCTTATAGGTTCGTTTGAAAGAAACATCTACACTGACTAAAAGGTGTCTATGCGATGGTAAAACAAGCAGTAGAGGCAAGCTCAGAAGACTATATACCGTGAGGGGCACAGGAGGGGCATTCAGGATGCGATTCACACCAGGGGAGGTGAGCACAATCCACGGTGTGCTTCTCAGGTCATTATCAGAAGTTTGCTCTCCTTAGGGCGGTGCAGCCTTTGCTTAGAGGATTAAAATGATATTACTCATCTTAAAAACATGCTGTAGCTGTTGAGTGAAGAAGAGAGAACAAGGGTGGAAACAGGAAGCGCAGACAGAGACAGTTGTGAACTTTTGCCTGCACACTGCCATCTTTCTCACCAGGAAGATAATGGACTAAGCCTCTGAACTGTAAGCCAGCCCCGATCAAATGTTTGTTTGTTTGTTTGTTTATTTATTTATTTATTTATTTATTTATTTATTTATTTGTGGTCATGGTGTCTCTTCACAGCAATAGAAATCCAAACTAAGAAGAATCCACATGCAGGCCATTTCACTTAATCACCTTGATCTCTTCTCTTCCTGAAAAGCTCACATGCTCTGGCTCTAGTCAGAGATGTTCTCTTGCTATTTCACTTCCTCACTCTACTGAAATGTCCTATGTGGGCAGCGTTGTTGCTGTCTTGTCATTGAGCTCAATGACTAATAACTAAACCCACTAATTCTTTTTTTTATTGCCAAGCTAAAAGCCACATCACTCTTCAGACAGCGTTTGAGAATAGTCTCCTGCACACCACCAGCTTCCTTTAACTCGCTCTTCCTGAGCTATGCAGCGTTGCTTGCATTTCAAGCCTTTCAACAGAGAATGCATTATTCTTGGAAGTTTCACATGAGTTTTGCATTTTCAAATAGAATCTCTCCAGAAGGAAAGGGATCTATGATTGTAATACATTATATCCACAATTCTCACGTAGTTAGGTACAGCTGTGCCCTGACATCTATAGAGGATTGGGTGTAGGAGTCCCTCTAGATGGAAGAATCTGCAGGAATCCTAAAGCTTAGATAAATTGGTGTAATATCTGATACAGCTTAAATCTTTATTGCTCTTTATTTTAAGTCATATCTTGATTTCTTACAGTAGCTCATAAAATGTAAGTGCTATTGGAATAGTTTTTATACTGTATCATTGTGGAGGAAACTATCTCTACATGCTTAGTACAGATTCATTTCTTTCAATTATTTTTATCTGAACCAACAGATGTGGAACCCCTAGATACAGAGGCCCAACTGCATGATTTAAATGTAGTAAGTTCATATTGTCTTGGCTAGATTCATGAGTTATCCCAAAGATATTAAATGTATTTTATGTTCAAGTCTACGTATCATTCAAGTACAGGATTGGCAACTGACAGCCACTATAGCTACATTAATCCTTTTGACTTTAGTATCCATTTTTATTGAGCTTTTGACACCTATTTAATCTTAGCCCACAAGCAAAGTACTATGAACTAAATTTTACAACTTATTTGAGATGAATTTATAATATATATTCATTCATTTATGAAAGCTGTTACAATGTTTTACAGAGACAGCATAGCATAAAATGAGACAATAGGATTTTGGTGTTAGTCAAACTGAGCCCAAACTTTATGGAAGCCAGGAAAGGAAATGCCACTTACTCCACACACCACTGGTGGTAAAAAGAAACAATAGACCTTTGTAGTTTCAGAAACAATTTGTTTATAGATAAATGCTAGCTCCCACATTTATCCCCTAAAAAACCCCAGTTATCCTTAACTACAAAAGCCCAGCTTGAATCATGTATGTGTATTCTCCTGAACTCTGGTCATTGTGTCTCTAAGTTTTGTGTCCTGATCATAGCGATCCAGATCTGGAGACATCACCTCTCTTTTATAAAATGAAGTAAATAAAAGCTGATCTAGCTGTTTGGCTCTTCTAAATTCTCACCTTTCCTTCCTTCCTACAGACTTAATTCTTACGTACCCTTAAGAGCTTTGTATACTTGTACCCGTTAAAGAGAAAAATGACTTTGCAAAGTGACCAGGAATGTTTACATACAGAAAACGCCATGCTCAAAGGAGGAACTCAACCAGTTTTCTAGTGTCTAACATTAGGCTGATGGTAACAACAATTTTGAGGAAGTGACTTCATGAAGGAAACAAAAGCCACACAAATGAAACAGACACCCACCTGTACCACAGTTTCTATTACACGGAAAAGGAGAGAAGATGACACCACAGTGTGGTGGCTTGAATGAGAAATGTCCCCATAGGACAATGTATTTGATCTTGTTCTCCTAATAGTGGTATTCTATGAGGAGATAATGAAACCCTCAGGTCATGGAGCTTTGGTAGAGAGCCTATAACCCTGAGGGTCAGCTTTGGGTGCTTGTAGCCTCACCCTATTTCTTGATTTGTTTATGATTCCTGTGTGTGAAAATGCATGTTATCAGACAACTTCCAACTCCTTTGACCATGTCATGCTTTTTCTACCAAGATGAACTTTATTCTCAGTAATCATAATACATAGCAAATGATTTCTTCATACATTGCTTTTGTCACAGTACTATATCATAGCAATAGAGAAGTAGTTAATGTAATGAACAACATTTAATTTTACAAAGTTATTATTCAAAATATAGAAATGTGCTGTACATGTTAAAATGCCAGCAAAAACATATGAGGAAAATTGAAGAAATATCTCAGATGCTAGAACATTACAAAACAAACAAAGAAACAAACATAACCACTACAAAATAAATCAAAGTGAACTATGAGGCCCATTAAAAGAATTCCTTCATAAAGCAGTTCCAAAGTGGAGGAAAATGGGGGAAAAATCAATAATTTAAGTACAATTTTTTATAATAGTAATATAAGATTCTAGAACTTTTTTCAATTTTCTGACTGTATGAATACAAAGACTGTGTTAATGTCTATAATATTTTAGAATAATGATAAAATGATCTTGCAGGCTTTCAGGGGAGAAATCAATTTACTATGAATATAAAGCATTATAATGGCAGTGATCATTATACTACAGAGGGAATCCAGAAAATATAGTAGAAAATCTTCAAACTTCCAAGGAAAGAAGTTACTTAGGACACAGGTGAATTATATAGTCTACAGAAAGAGAGAAAGGGACCTGAAAGACAATGGATCCTTAAAATATTGACTTCAATTCAAGGGAAGGGAAGGGAAGAGGACATATCCTGTGTAATACTACAGAGAAATCTTCCCTTACAATGGGTTCCTGTGAGCAGAGCTGTGTCAGAGATGAGCAAAAGCTAAAGAGTGGGTGAATAATCAAGGGAGAGAAGAATAACCTAAATATAAAGATGCTTTTATGGGTGTCATATTACAAGCGAACTCTAAAGAGAAGTGATGACTTCTTGTAGTGTTGTAGGGAAGGGCTGTGAGTGCTAATTCGGTGGCATGTGGACTGTAGTTCACTACCTCTGACAAACAACTCCTCCTTGTTCCCGTGTAGCACTTGGAAGAATAAGGCAGAGGACAGAGCTTGAGAATGATTCTAGAACAAAGTCATTAACAGAGCCATGATGTAGCGACATCAGCTACATCTGAAATTGAAGATTTGAGACAGGAAAGGTAGCCACTGCAAGTTACAGAACCACTTTCTGAGACTGGAGCAAATCCTATTTCCTCAGAGGAATTCCCCATAATGGCTAAATGGATAGACTAGTTCTACCCTTTCAGTGGTTTTGAGAGATAGGGTTTCACTATGCTGCAATTCTTGATCTTTATGCCCTCACCTCCTGGCTGCTTGGGTTTCAGGGTTATACTTGTCTGTTCAACCTTATTTTGACTTTTTAGCATAAGCGAAGTCATGCACAAGTGAAGATAAAATTGGGCTTGACCTAGTGATAATTATAATATTAAATTAGAGGGGAAAATAATGTAATGATATTGTTCAATATCTTCATTTCCATGGTAAATTGTGAATACTGGCTAACTAAAAGTTTGATATAGTACATTTGGAGTTATACATGTTTAGAATATTCAAATTAGAATAGGGTAAAAAAATGATATGCCAATAGATGACTGAAAAATTTAAATTTAGAAGTAGCAACAGTGCATCTTTTTCAAATGTAGTTGCACTGGGAGAAGTAGGGTGTTCTGATGTTTCTGAAAGGCAGAGACTTTCTGAATACTGGAAATTGGCATGCCACATAGAGATATTACCATTTTCCCAGCATGCAGTTTTCATGCTTTAAGGTGCCAGACCTGTACCTTTACTTTCTTGGTGGAGCTATTTGCCTTTTCTCTTAAGGGTGAAGAGGTAATAAAGCCATCTTTTCTTATAGCCCCCAGAGGCAGATACTCTCACTTTGATAGTAGAAACTTTTTCTTGCTTCTACTAAGGAGGCTCCATCTCTCTAGCTCTTGTGTTCTGGCTCTTCCATCAACCATCTCTGGATGAGAGGAAGGTGGATGAGACAGCCCCTAAGGAAGCTTTATGCTTCACAATTGTAGCTGTCTTCTGTTGTAATCCAAATAACTTGTACCTGAAAGAGACACTCTCCATCAGCAACATAGTCTCTTAAATATTTGCCTCTGATATGAAAATTGAATGTTTATTTTATGATACAATATGTGTTTCATGTATTAAAAACTTTGGCTTATATACCAACACATTATTCTACCTTCTAAAATACTGAATTTGGTTGTTTTGAAATTTTGGAAAGGAGAATAAAATCAGGCAAAAATATTGTTTTTTGTCTTAAGTATTTATGTGACTCTTAAAACTGTACACATGTAATTTTTATAAAAACAACTAAATTAATTAATTAAAATATTTTAAGGGTTTACTTATTTTTATTGAGTATGTATGAGTGTTTGCTTCTATGTATGTATAGCATATACATGCTTGGTAGCCATGGAGGCCAGAAAAAAGCATTGAAATACTCAGAACTGTAATTACCATGGGTTGTGAGCCACCATGTGGGTGCTGAGAACCACACCACAGTTGTCTGCAAGAGCAGCAAGTCCTCTGGGTCACTGAGTTGTCTTTGCAGCCCCATGAAATAAAAATTTTAATGATTGCTTATAAACTCGATTGTCAGAGCAGGAAGTCCAGATCTTAGCATTATCCAATCAATTTTATTGACCTTAAATTTTGAAGTAGTATAATTTTTTTAATTTCGGTTCATTTTACTTTTATTGAGTTGTTTGTTTTGCCCTCAGTACAGATATATTAATCTACTTTAAACACTTTGTTGCTCAAAAACCAAATTCAAGAGTTATGTAGTTAAAGGAGCTAGGCTCATACCTTAATTATTTAAGGATGGCCACAAATGGCTTTCAAAGAGTGCCTTGGGACGTTTTCATTTTAAAGGGGTCAATAACTTTCCTCCTTAGGGACCTTCCCTGCAAATGTAATTGCAGTTTATCAAGTTGGTTAGTCACAGAGAAAGGTCCCGCAGATGCTAGGCTGACAGCTCTGTGCAGTATTTTTCCAGCTCCGTCTTCTAGTATTGCTTGGTGATATGGAGGTTTTATCCTTATCCCATTGTTTTTTATTTTTAACCTTGAATAGTGCTTTGTATGCTGCAGTGATCCCAATAGCTTTTGGAGAAAAGTAGATAGAAATAGTCTAAAGAGCTGTTAATACTTTAGATATTAACATGAAACTTGCCATTTCAAAGACAGAGGAGCTAAATAATAAGCAATGTAAATTTTCAAAATGTGTTTCAGTGAATCTGAAGTTATTATACCAAACTTATTGCTTCTGGCATAAATCCTATTTTTCTCTGTAATAAAGATATTTTACAGACTATTTTGGTGATCTTTGAAAGTAAGATTTGGAGAGAGTCTTTTAGAGATGCATTATAATCTATACACAGTTCAATAATATTTTAAGCATTTATAGTGTGTATTTCAACTAGTGTCATGGCTTCTGTTAAGTGCTTCTAAAATTAATTTAAAATATAAAATTATTATTATAATGCTGTATTTGTCAGTTGGGAAGGAGAGATAGTAGCTAGAGGAAAAAGCTAGTTGACTTAGGCTTCTGATTTGGGGATACTAAGGAAAAATTGCATAGGTAGTTCAGTGAGTTGTTCATAGCCCTCTTCTATATGGCACCTTCTGATGTCAGGACGTCCACATGGTAATTCCTGTATACTATTACATCACTGATGTATTTCTGTTAACTAAATCCTTCTCTTTATTTAGATGTTGCCAGTTCTCTGCTAATGTTAACATTCTGAGAGATCACATTCCACTTAGTTCTTCTGTCTCTCTTTAGCCTCCTCTGATGTGATATTCAACCTTCCCTTGCTCTCAACAACCGTGATGGAGATTAAGAATGCAGGCTAGGTAATTTACTAATGTGCTTCCTTCCAGGTTTGTCTGATAGACTGCTTTTCCTAGTCCTTACTAGGATTACATATCTTCTGAAACAATGTGACTTTTTCACCACTTTTTACCAAGTGTATATGGTGCTCAGGGCCATTCTCAGTGATACCCTCCTCAATCACTTAGCTTTGGTTGTGCTTCGGCATTGGTTAAGGTCATCTTTGTTAGGCTTTCTTTACTGTCAAGTGGATATACCTTGCTTCTATTCTCTGTAATCTGTGGCAAGCCACCAAATGCACAATCCTCAATGAAGCTGCAGTTTGGAGCTAAGCTCCTTCTCCTGAGTAGAGCATGTCCCTTCAGGTTATGCAAAATGGTCTTGCTAGAAGCTTTGTCTTCTCCTTAGGCATTTATTTAACAACACAAACTCATGTATATTCTAGACTTTGGATTCTGATCTAACATTAAATTATTTATTTAGCTGCCAAGCTTTGGACATTGGAGATTTTTCTGAATTAGTTACTTTGACTTTTCAGTCAGGATCTATCAGGCTGCTTTTGAGTGCTTCAAATTTTTTGATACTTCAAAAGGTTCTGGCTTCATTTTCTATTTTCCTATATCTTCTTCTGTAATCATCTAAGGATTTCTAGTTCCTTTAAATAGAACAGTATTATAGGAAAAAAGAGTCAAGACACTGAAAGTTATTTAAAACTTTTGTTTTGCTTATAAAAATCTTTCTTTTATGTTTTGAGATTGTAATATAATTATAACATCCCCTCTTTTCCTTTCTTTTCTCCAAACTCAAATGAAAAAAAAACAAAACCTAACACACTGGAATAGAACAAAAGAAAGAAATGAAAGGAAAAGGGCCAAGAAAAAGCACAGGAAACAGAGATAAATGTAGAGACACACTGGTTTGCACACTCAGGATCCTATTAAACAAACAAACAAGCAAAACAGAAGCCATAACTTTATAAAAAGAACTTATAGCATAAAAGGGGGATATAAATAAAAACCAAAAAAGATAAAATTTAAGAAAGAAAGAAAAGAAAAGACCTTGGCATGATGTTGTGAGACAGGGACCTGCAAGTATGTTGTTTTAAAGAAAGTCAGCTCCTGTTGTCTCCTCTAATACGTGACCAGGTAGCAACACAAAGCATTTTGATTTAGTATAGTTAAAAGCCTCTTAATAAAATGAAGAAAGTCACCTTATACTTTGACAGGTAAAATATAAGGAACCCTATGCTTATTAACCTTGTCTTAGATGCAGGTACAATCATTCAAGACATCTAATTATGAATTAGACTTCCTGTGTTTCATACATGTTTGTTAGATATTTTAAAAAGTTAGTTGAGTCTCTGTATCCCCCATTTTTATATCTTTCATTGTTTTTACTTAATTATTCAAGAAAAAAATGAATCTCTCCATGAGCCCACAGCTTGCAATTCCATAGGGAACTTCCAAGGCTTGAGTAAATCTAATTCTTGCCATCTTGGCAGTAATGTCTGCCACACTTACACCCACACCTAGTGGAGCAATTTACAATGCTTCCATAGTTTCTGGCAGCAATGGATAAGTAGGCTTTCCACAATTGATCACAAGCCTACTTTACTCCAAAGCTAAGTCCATGAATCTACAATGAAAAAATAAATAAATAAGGAAAATTGGGAGCCCTTCTCTAAGCCATTTCAACAATGGATCATAGCAATCTGTCCTGTTTTTTAGTTCAATGCCAGGGGATTTCTGTATAAGGGTAGCACACAGTAGTTTTAGAGTAATCATTTTCATTTTGAGAATCACATAATAACGAAATTAGTAATTGTTTAGTGGAGAAGAGCGATGTGGTCTGCTATGCACACAGAGACTTCCATTCCTGAGTAATAGTATCTGAACTAAAATAAAAATCTTGCCAGTAGTCACATCAAAGTGTGTTTGTGTTACCAGAAAATGTATGAGCATGGTGTGCCTGTCTGTGCATCAGAATCGGCACAGTGCGCATATCTGTGTGTCAGATTCAGCATGGTGTGTATTTCTCTGTGTCAGAATCAGAGAGAGAAATTGGGGTTCAACCTGATGGTCAGAAAAGCAAAACAGTCAGCCCCTGGCTTTTAACTCTACCTCAGTCCAAATTGCACATCCTATCTCCAAGGACCTCAGAAGGAGACTGACCCTGAAACCTGTGTCTTCCTGTTTTATATTCCTCTCTAGTGTTGGGATTAAAGGTGTACACCACTGGGATTAGCACTGCCTGGTTTCTATGGCAACTAGTGTGGTTACTGGGATTTAAGGATGTGTGTTACCACTACTTTGTCTGTGAGGCTAACCAGTGAGGCTGTTTTACTCTCTGATCCTCAAGCAAGCCTTATTTATTAAAATACAAATAAAACGCCACTACACCTCTCTTTTCTTTTGTTAACGATTTTCACAGAAGCAAAGAGAAAAGGAAATAAGGCAGCCCCTAAAATCACAGAAATGTTCTTTCCATTTCAAGGTTAGTTGCTTCACGTGGGAAGAGGTTTATTTCAATAACGAATTCTTACTTTATTACAGAGTTTATAAATCTAAGCTTCATAGCTCACACAGCATCATCATGCATATAACTGTGGCTCTGACCACTTTCATGACTATAATTCTAGACTACTTACACTAAAAGTTTCTTGAGACCATGTTAGAGATATGTCTCATATTTAATACAGTAGTGATTATTATTGTTATATTAATATTTCTAAATAATTAATTGTATACATTGAATTTATATTATTGTATAAAAATTATGTTAATAAAAAATGAAATTTGACAATAATATTTTTTGAGTCACTTGTAGAAACATTATCAATTATCTTGCTGTAGTAAGAATGAGAGTTTGGGAAAAACTGCATTATTTTGATAATTTTCTGTTAAATTTATATATTATGGAGCTATTTTGCCAATATTAGTAAGCAATACTTAATTTCAATCCAAAATGTTGACTTTAACTTTATCCTTCCCATCCTTATTAGAGACAATATGGCAGGATTTTGTACGGAATTTGAAGTCCACACTGAACTGATTTCCACAGTTGGTTCTGTGCTGTAATTTTCTTTTGGTCTTACTATAATTACACACCCAAAAAGCACTTTGGAAGTGCAGCTCAGAAAATATGAAACACACTTTCTAATTATGACACAGTGAGAGAATATTGCTGGGCAAAACTGTGAAGGAGACAAAAGTGGAATTGTACAGTGATGAAGTCTGATAGTCCGGGAATATAACACCATTATTTTTTAGTATGCAACTAAATGTGTCACATTGGGAAACATGTTTTCCTGTTAGGACTTCTACACATAAAACTAAGTTTAGCCATATTAATAATTTGGAGATTCTTGTAAAGAATTCTGTGCCCTCTGAGTTATAAAATAATCATGCTAATGGGATCAAGTAGAGTTAAAAGGATTGGGCTAAGGTTAATTGCATTTCTTTAGAGATAAACAAATTTGAAAATTATAGAATGATGTCCGTAAAAATGTTTTGTGATATGCCCAAAATAACAGATTTGGGGGAAAGATGTGTCTGTACTTACCCCATGAATTTTAAAATATTAAATAAAATTGGTGAAAAGCTAATTTTTGGTAAAAATAATTACCAAATTAATATTGATAATGAGAGTTACTTCCCCTGAAGATATTGGTGGCTCTGTTGTTTGAATAAGTATAATGTTTAATTTATGACAAATTTGAAATATTCAGCACTTATTTGTGTTCATGAGAGATACCTAGAAATTATGTGAATAGTGCACTTTATATTTTATTCTGTCACTGGTTTTTGTACTGTCAGTTGTTTGGACAAAGCAACAATCAGCACTATTTGTATATTTGTTAGAAAAGACAGCACTTCGTGGTTTGCAATATAGTCGAGAAGGTGGAATTATATTGTATTTGCATTAAAGATAAAGCTAAGTTGGAAGTGTTCATAAATGTTCAAGCAACAATCTTAGATGAAAAATTACATGTAATTATTAATGCTAATTGTGAACTTGAAAAAAATCTATAATCACCTGGTAGATGGGCAAGACTCATTCCACTCTAGGCATCTTCACTTCTTGCCAATGTTGGACAACACATGTTGAGGAAGGGAGCTGAGAAGCTACATTCATCACTGTCTAGTATTATTATCTAGATATCTGACTATTATTCATTATTATCTAGTATTAAATACTAGTAATATTCATCACTATCTGTTTCTGAATTCGCCTGCAGTCTGACCAGGTACTTCAAATCCTTGGCAGCTTGACGTCTCCCTATTTGTAATGGAGTGTCTCCATGGTCTGTGATCCAAGGTGAACTCTTTTTTATAAAATGTGTTTGATGGGCATTTAGGTTATTTCCAGGTTCTGGCTATGCTGTCTGAGGTTTTCTATCCCACCAGGTCCCCCAGCCATGTTCACATGTTGGGTGCTTTTGTCAGAGGTTTCTGTCCTGCCTGGCTCCCACAATCGTTAAGTCCCAAAGAAATCACACAGAGGTCTACATTAACTATAAACTGATTGACCCATTAGCTCAGTCTTCTTATTAACTCTTATAACTTATATTAGCCCATTATTCTTGTCTATGTTAGCCACATGGCTCAGTACCTTTTTCAGCGAGGCAGTCACATCTTGCTTCTTCTGTGGCTGGGCCAGGACTATAGACCAATCTTTCCTCTTCCCCTAATTCTCCTGCTCTCATTGACCTGCCTCTACTTCCTGCCTGGCTATTGGCCAATCAGCATTTATTTAAAATATAATTGACAGGATACAGACCATTGTTCCATAGCACTGCTATGACCAACAATGCTATTATGAACATAGTTGAGCACATGTCCTTTGATATGATTGGGGATACTTTGGATGTATACCCAAAAGTGGTATTTCTGGGTCTTGGAGAAGGTTGTTTCCTAATTTTTTGAGAAATCACCATACTGCTATCCAAAGGGGCTGTACCAGCTTGCATTCCCACAGCAATGCAGGAGTGCTTCCTCTATCCCACACCTCTCCAGCATAAGTTGTCATCAGTGTTTTTTTTTTATCTTGACCATTTTTATATATAAGGTGGAATCTCAGATTTATTTTGATTTTCATTTCTCTGATGGCTAAGGATGTTGAACATTTCCTTAAGTGTTTTCAGCTATTTTAGATTCCTCCATTGAAAGTTCACTATTTAGGTCTGTATTCCATTTTTTATTGGATTATTTGTTCTTTTGATGACCAATTTCTTGAGTTTTTTGTGTATTTTGGAGATCAGACCTCTATCTGATGTGGGGTTGGTGAAAATCTTTTCCCATTCTGTAGGCTGCCATTTTGTCTTGTTGACTGTGTCCTTTGATTTACAGAAGCTTCTCAGTTTCAGGAGATCTCATTTATTAATTGTTTCTCTCAGTGTCGTGCTACTGGGGTTATGCTTAGGAAGTGGTCTCTGGTGAAAATGTGTTCAAGTGTACTTACCACTTTCTCTTCCATGAGGTTCAGTGTAGCTGGTTTTATATTGAGGTCTTTGATCCATTTAGACTTGAGTTTTGTCCATGGTGATATAAATGGATCTATTTTCATTCAACCTAGATGCCCCTCGAACAAAAGAAAGGATAAGGAAAATGTGGTACATTTACATAATGGAGTACTACACAGCAGAAAAAAATAATGACATCTTGGAATTTGCAGGCAAATGAATGCAGCTAGAAAACATATTGAGTGAGGTAACCCAGACCCAGAAAGACAATTATAATATGTACTCACTCATAAGTGGTTTTAAAATATATAGCAAAGAAAACCAGCTTACAAATCACAATCCCAGAGAACCTAGAAAACAATGAGGACCCTAAGGGATCCTCATAGATCTAATCGACATGGGAAGTAGAAAAAGACAAGATCTACTGAGTAAATGGGGACCTTGTGGGAGGGTTGAAGGGGAAAAGAGAGGCGGTGGGGGGAGCAGAGAAAAATGTATAGCTCAATTAAATCAATAAAAAAAGATAAAAGATGTTTCTGATGGAAAATTTGTTCATAGAAACAAAAAAGAAAGCAAGGCAGACCACCAAGAACTTGGATACATATATCCTGCCTTCTTTTTATTTATAAGTCTTTACAGACAGTATAATACTTCATTACTAATGAATAAATGCATTTGTGCTTTAAGTAAGGACAAAAACAACAATGAGAAAATAACACTTTCTATTTCATGATATTATAGTATACTAAGATTCCTTGATACAAAGTAGTTGTTCAATTATCTTTTTTTGTTATTTTGTTTTCATTTTCTGTTTGTTGGTTTTTTTTTAATTTATTTATTTATTAAGGATTTCTGCCTCCTCCCCGCCACCGCCTCCCATTTCCCTCCCCCTCCCCC
>NC_022025.1:1318937-1323916 GCF_000317375.1 Microtus ochrogaster
GTGGGGGGCGGTGGCGGGGAGGAGGCGGAAATCCTCAATAAATAAATAAATTAAAAAAAATGCTAAGCGGCATGGCTAGGACTAGGACTAAGGCTGCTGTGCCTTTTGGCTCTACTCAGTCCAACATGGAAGAGGCATGTTCATTGCCTCTGAGACTGCTGATGGGAGGCATTCTTATCACCTCAGCTCTGGGAGGCATCAAGCAGCATATAATCCCTTCTTATCTGAGTCAAAGTTAAATCTGTCATGCAACACACTGTGCGGCCTGGAAATATCCCTGTGTGTGGTGGAAATCTGCCATGCTCTCCGGCCTGTGCATTTCTAGGTGACCTTGCCACCTTCCCCGGTGGGGAGTGCTGAGCCACGGGCATGGTCTCAGCTGCTTTTTAAGCCTCTGGACCTGAAGTGGTTGGTGGGCATACTCCCCCCCCCCCCAAAAAAAAGAGCCAGAGCTGTTCCTGTATCTATCAAAAATCAGAAAGCTTTCCCCCAAAGAAACCATGCAGTTCTTGCCACTAAAGCTGAGTTAGGAAATCTCTTAAAGGAGCCTAGTCTCTGCTTTCTGCCAGCAAACAGAGCAATAAGTTGTGTCAAAGTCCATTTTTTCTTCTCTTTTATTATTTGTGTGTCTAGAATTCCTCTCAGGTTTTTACGTGGCTTTAGTTGACCACATTGGTGCCAATATGTTGGAGTAGGCTACTCATCCATTCTTAGCTACCTAGACTCAAATAACCACACAGAACTAAATTAATTAAATCACTGCTTGACCTTCTTATTGACTAGCTCTTACATCTTAAATTAACCCATTTCCATTACTTTGTGTATTGCCATGTGGTTGTGGCTTACTGGCAAGGTCCCCCAGTCTGTCTGTCTCCTCTGGTGGCTACATGGTGTTTCTGACTCTGCCTTTTCTCTCTTTTACAGCCTGGCTATATTCTGTTTAGTCATTAGCCAAAAGCAGCTTCTTTATTTATTAACCAATAAAAGCTACACATATAGAGAATGACTTGCCACACCAATAGAAAGATCCCAGACATTAAAGTCAATTTCAGGTTGCTTAAGATCATGTTCCACTGCTCAGATCACCCACAGCATGAAAAACAGTGATTGGTGCTTGACACATACTGCCAGCTGATTGATTGCTCAAGTGGGTAATAGCCCACTTTCTTCTTAACAGTGCATCTTCTTACACCGTTCCTCCTCTGGAACTCAGTGCTGTTCTCATGGAGAGGTTGAACTCTCCATCAACTCATAAATGCTGTTAAAGTGGTGAATTACAGATTTGATTCAAAATATCTAAACAACATGAGAAAAATGTGAGAAGTAAAAAGAACATTAACATTATATGATTTCTGATACTTCTTTTATTGTATAACAAAAGTAAACATTAGAGTAATTTAACTTTATTAAGGCTGGATTCCCAGAGTTCTAACAAAGACTATCATGATAGTATTGCTTGACTTATGAAACCAACAGAAGCAACAATTAAATTTGCACTCATATTCTGACTTCCTGAAGCTTAGAACAATGTAAATACTTTTCCTTGTTTGTCTTCTACTTTCATTTCTTCCAGAATAGTGTATTCATGCTTTACTAGTTTTCTTCTTTCTTTCTTTCTTTCTTTCTTTCTTTCTTTCTTTCTTTCTTTCTTTCTTTCTTTCTTTCTTTCTTTTTTGCTAATACTCTCTTGTACATACTGGACAGCATTTTATTTTTTACTATAGCAAGAATGCAACATGAAATAAGCTTTCTAAAAATTTAAATATACAATGCATTATTGTTGAATCACATTCATAGAATTTATCTAATTTTGCTAAAACTGTGTGCCTTTGTTTAGGAGGACTTCATTTTTACTTCCCAGAGCTTTTTACAATTACTATTCAAAGTTTCATCATATGAACTTTAGTATTTTAGATACTTCATCTAAGTTGAATCAAGTTTGTCCTTTTGTTACTAGCTTATTTTATTTAGTACTATGTCCTTGAAAATATGATCTAAATATTTAATGAGAGAGGAATAAACAAAAATATCATATCCATACATAGTTAGTAAAATTTAACCTCAAACAGGACATTGTTCAAAAGGAAATTAGGGACAATGCCTTATTTAAAAAAGAAACCATGAAATTTTCCCACTGAAAGTTTGCTGATGTTCCAAAGTTACTCAATTTTGGTAGTTTCTGTTGTGTGTTGGAATTAGTCATTTGAATTTTGTTTTCTATCAGGAAGGCATGATAATAACATTAATAGATAAATTTCTTGAATAATTTTGAAGTAAGCAAAAAGCTGAGACTTTTGCATATTCTCTCAAAAACTGCATGATGCAAATTCCAATTGCTCTCAGCTACTGTAAGTATGGGAGAACTGAGTGACCACATCTTAAGGTACTTGCCCCAATTCACCCACTGCTAACTGGAGTCAGAGCTTCAACACTAATGGTCTAGCTCCATGTTCTTAGGAATGGTTTTATGTTGACTGAATAAAACTTGGTCCAAATGTCAGAATGATTCTAAAAGCAAGGCAGAAGCAAGAGAATGAAGAATGAGCCCCATTTCAAACCTTGGTCCTTCATCCTGTGTACACTATTGTGTCCTCAAGCATTGGCATGATGCCCAAGTATAAATTCAATAAATATTTATGAATTTAGAAAATGAGAAACCAAGCTGAAGATTTCTTAATAACTGTGAGGAGACTGCCAAGTAAGAACTTTAAGTATGATCAGGAAAACAAGAAGACACCAACATCGGATATTAAATGTCCAAGGATTTCTGGATGAAATATCATATAAAGGAAGTTAATTCAATCATTTATTTTAATCATCCACATATTCTTAAAATGTACTGGTCATCTGTTTTATAAAAAATATTCAGGAATCACATACAGATATAGGAAATTAATAAATGGGAGAAAATATAAATAAATAATAAAGCTAGAATCCCTGACTTGGATAGAAATATTTTAAGATAGCACTTTGAAAAAGTCACAAAAATTATTGCTTTTATCGGTAGAGATTCTGAAAATAAAGGCTAGTAAACTGTTATAAAAAATCAATTGTTCTTAATGTGGTAGGTAAGCAGAATTCATTATCATTTGGTAAGAATTGCAAATATTTTAAAAATCAATAGCATTATGTTTTTGCCTAGTCAGCAATGCTATCGACACAATAATGGAACTGATGAGATTAACATGTATATGAAGCAGAAAGTAGACACCGCAAAATACAAGGGACAGCACTTCCTATATATGGAAAACCAACATAAAATTCCGTGTTTATTGATACATATTATGTAGAAAGTGACAAAAATTCAGAAGTAAGAAGGCAGAGTGAAGTAAAATAAAGAGAAAACTGTTAGTAACAAAGCCAAGTGAATTCTATTGCTGGTGAATCCTGTTTCATTGATTATTTGTGTTCTGTGCAGTCCATGAATAAAACACCATTGAGATTTGTCTAGCATTTAAATACATACTCATCGGTGGGGTATCTGCAAACATTGTCTATTACAGCACCAACGATGTTGAGGCCAAGTTCAGCACATAGACTATTGCTGAGCAGCTTATGGGTTAACAAAGATGGCTTCATGCTTTGTTTTATAGAATTAAAGCAGGATGAGTAGAAATGGAGGTAGAGAACTAACCTAACCATCATGCTGGTCCAATGTAGGCTCAACTGGCCAAAAGCTATCACTCAGGAATTGAGGTGGATTTGAAGAACTATGGGCCCCAAGTAGGTTTGAGATGACCAAGCCAAACTTCAGTATCAGGAGGTTATTATGTAGATTCCCGGGAAGTTGCTTACTTTAATAGAAATGACTGTCCATAGCTGATGCAGTTGCTATGTGAGTGTCTATTAAGGGCTGTGTCTTAGCATTTCAAGCAGCCAGGGTGATGTCTGTCCTTGAAGGGAACTCCTATCAGTTTCCAGGGTAGTGAGCTTTCAGGCCACACAAAGAGAACTACAGAAAAGCAAACGCTCTTTACCCAGCCCTCTCCATTACTTTTGCATAGAAACAGCCCCATTCCATGAAGTTCCATTTAGAAATTTCCAAATGCCCACGTCCAAAGCTCCATATTGTCTCTCTTTCTTTAGATGTGGAATTCATGCGTGTAGTTATAACTCTGGTTTGAAGAATAGATGTTTGTCAGAAAATAAAAATGATAGAATATTAAAGGGAGGTAAGAGAGGACAAATGACGCTAAGATGCCATCAATTTGACTTTCTGTTTTCTGTTCAGAGTCCATGATTATATCCTCAGCACCGAAGGTAAAGAGAAGATGTTAGGATCCTGGAGAGTCCCTCAAAAGATCACCAGCCATGTGCAATTGGCAAGAGCGTTTAGTTTTTGAAAATATAAAGAGATCCAGCATGCTGTGACTGCACATTTAACACAAAGGCAAAATGGTGACCCAGAGAGAAGCTGCAGGCTCCTTTTGTAAACTGCTAAAGGTGTGCTGAAGAAAGTGAGGTTATTCTATCTAGGATTGGCTTACATGAGTGTCAATCAGACTGTCACATTTCTGATTGGTTAGGGCTAGCAGGGGTAAACTATAGTCAAGCATTGGTCGTGCTTGGACAGGTCCCAGGATCTGTCCTTATTTGGTCATTGCCTTGAGATCCTGGGAACTGTCTTAGACCTTCTAAGTGCAGTTTCCCTGGCAACCTTGTTGTCAGGGATGTTGGTGACTGATTATCTTTTGTTCATGGTTCCCTCATAAACTTCCTGCTTAGAATCAAGAGGCAGGAAGTGAGACTTCGTTCCTAACTGAGTTATTAGGAGCCTGTGATAGCATTTGCTGGCCCTCTCAAAGACATTCCATGGCTATTTATAGAGTCTGGACTTGTAAAAATGGTATGGCTAACTTTTCATTCCATTCCTCTCAAATAATTCTAGCTCATTAGTTTAAATTAACAGTGATATCTTCTGAAATTCCAATTTTGTAAAAAATTTATTTATTTATTAAAAGATTTCTGCCTCCTCCCCG
>NC_022025.1:1324831-1335455 GCF_000317375.1 Microtus ochrogaster
CTGATACCAAAACCACACAAAGACCCAACCAAGAAAGAGAATTACAGGCCTATCTCACTCATGAACATCGACACAAAAATTCTCAATAAAATACTGGCGAACAGAATCCAAGAACACATTAGAAAAATTATCCATTATGATCAAGTAGGCTTCATCCCAGAGATGCAGGGCAAATCCAATTTTTTTGTTATTGTTCTTGTTTATTTTGTTTTTTTTTTTTTGTTTTTTTTCTTTTAATTTATTTATTAAAGATTTCTGTCTCTTCCCCGCCACCTCCTCCCATTTCCCTCCCCCTCCCCCAATCAAGTTCCCCTCCCTTGTCAGTCCATAGAGCTATCAGGGTTCCCTGCCCAGTGGGAAGTCCAAGGACCACCCACCTCCATCCAGGTTTAGTAAGGTGAGCATCCAAACTGCCTAGGCTCCCACAAAGCCAGTACGTGCAGTAGGATCAAAAACCCAGTGCCATTGTTCTTGAGTTCTCAGTAGTCCTCATTGTCCGCTATTAAACTGCACATGCTCTCTATTGATTGCCACAGGCATCCCTGGGATTTCTATTCGTGAGAGAGTGATACCTACCCTTTCCCTTTCCTTGCCTGCCTTCTGCTTTCTATCATCTGTTACTATCCCTTCCTTTTATATTATTAATTTATTGACATTCATAATCTCTTTTCTGAAATTATGACTTCATGCTTTTTCTCCTCAATCTGACTCTCAGTATCAAATACATTGATGTCTAAAACTGCATAAATAAAGAAAATCTTTGATAAAAATACCGGTTTCTTTGAGGTCTCCTTGATGGAGGAAGGTCATTGGTTAATTATAATAAAGAAACTGCTTGGCCCTCATAGGTTAAAACATAGGTGGGAGGAGTAAACAGAACAGAATGCTGGGAGGAAGAGGAAGTGAGCTCAGATGCTATGCTTCCCCTCTCTTGGCCAGACGCCATGAAGCAAGCTGCTAGGTCAGACATGCTGAATCTTTCCCGATAAGACTGATGCTACACAGATTATTAGAGATGGGTTGATCGGGATATGAGAATTAGCCTGTAAGGGCTAGAGTTAATGGGCCAAGCAATGTTTAAAAGAATACAGTTTTTGTGTTGTTATTTCGGGGCATAAGCTAGCCAGGCGACCAGGAGCTGGGGTGGCAGGAACACAGCCCGCAGCTCCCACTACATCTCCTGAGTTGCTACCTAGTACCTGGGGCCGAGATTCACCCTGTAATTCTTATGTACATGGAAAAAGTCATATTTTATATATGTAAACCAACATTTAAAATGTAATCAACCTAGAGTAGTGACACTTTGTTGTAATCACAGATTGAGAATCTAAGATATGAGGAGAATGGTAAGTTCAAGGCCAACTTGGGCTTCATGATGAGAACTTGTCTTGAAATAAGTGAAAATAAGCCAAAAAAAACCCCACAATAGCAATAATGACACAGATGTTTTATAACTTCATGTTGAGCTTGATAATGAGAAGCTAGAAAAAGTTTATCTTATGCTCATTGTCTAGGAATGGGTCAGGACAGGGTTTCTTTCTACAGGAAGAGTGTCATATCTGTGTTGCTCCCAGAAGTGATTTTAGCATCTTGACCTTTTACCTCTTATCCTCCTATCACTACTAGGCAAAATTCCCCATTCCCAGGGGGTTCTCCCTCTCCTGTTCTGGTTTTATTTGGCTGGTCTCTGTGTGTGCTGTATGGAGTGGGTTTTTATTTTCCACGGCTCTGGATGCTTTACAACTCACTCTTCTGGGATGATCTGTGTGCTACCTCTTTCCTTCATCATTTTCTAAACATGTTTTTCTCTATATTTTAAGATTTTTATTGTTCTCTAACTTAAGAACAGAGCAAATTCCTGAAATTCTTTCCCACTATCTAGATAGCACCTGTCTTAGTCCTAGAGTTATTTACTGCAGAGAGAGGTTCGCCTGGGAGGACTCAGGAGAAAATGCTTTCTTCTCCCCTCCTGGGTCAATTCTCCTAAGAGTTTTTCTATTTTTCCCCTAGTTATTATTTTCTTCCAATTTGTAGGTGCAGGCTTTTCTTTTTATGTAGAATGATTCTTGGTTTTTCTTAAAGATGATTAGATGGTGGACTGATAGGTTAGGTCTGTAAAATTGTTTGCCTTAGTTAAGTACTGGTTGTATTAGTTAAAAACAGCATGACCAATAGCAATTTGGGAAGGAAAGAGTTTATTTTGTCTTTCAGGTTATAGATTTCATGAAGGTGGAGGGATTACTACAGCAACATAGTGTTTGGGTGGAAGCTTCACTCCAGTCACTGGCATCCATATATCCAAAGAAGCTGGAATGAGGGAGTTTCCCTCCAAACCCTCATCTCTCTCCAAACTTCACTGCATCTCAGAAAGATTGCCAAATGACCCCTCCCCGAGAGATGCTCAAGACCACTCTCACAGGGTACTTAAACTGCTCTCCAGAAAACAGACTGTGGTTTGGCAATTTTCCTTTCCCATCTCCTCTTTTGGGGACTAGGAAGCCATCCGGGAAAATTGTATCCATTAAACCTAGCATTTTTCTAATTCGGTTTATTTGGTCTGATTTAGATTAGTGCATTGTCAGGGAGGCTTATTGGGGTACAGAAAATTTTCATCTGGAGGTCCTACTGAGGGTCTGTTTTGTCCCCACTGGCCTGGGGCCATATGGCAGGAAAAGGCCCTTCTCCTCTGCACCTGCTTTCTGCAGGCTAAGATCAGTTTTCACCTGGGTAAGTTGTCCTGTCCAAGTCATTGCCTTAGAGTCCCTGAGCCTCCTGTGATTTTTGCGGTGCCCTGACAAGACACGGTTGTGCCAGGCCTCCGACCTGTTACTGGGACAAGAACCTGCCTTTTCCCATAGGACCCCCTTTTCAGAAGACTTTCTACAAGAGAATATCCCACACCACCTTTTTTTTTTAAACCTAGCACTGTGGACGCATTGCAGTAGACTTTGGGTCCCAACATAGTCTCGTGAAATGGTCACTTGCTTAGAAGCCAGCTTCCCAGATGCCCTTGGATTGCCTTTTATAAAATCACAAAGCACTTGTATAAAACTAATAATCTGCAGACATAATTAAGAAAGGTATGATGAAAATAATATCTTAGATGGATTTCATAGAAATTGTTTTTTTTGTTTGTTTGTTTTTATTGAGCTCTACATTTTTCTCTGCTCCCCTCCCTGCCTTTCCCCTCCCCTTCAACCCTCCACAAAGTTCCCCATGCTCCCAATTTACTAAGGAGATCTTGTCTTTTTCTACATCCCATGTAGATTAGATCTATGAATGTCTCTATTAGTGTCCTTATTGTTGTCTGAATTCTCTGGGATTTTGATTTTTCGGCTGGTTTTCCTTGCTTTATGTTTAAAAAACACTTATGAGTGAATACATGTGATACTTGTCTTTCTGTGTCTGGGTTACCTCACTCAAAATGATGTTTTCTAGCTCCATCCGTTTTCCTGCAAAATTCAGGATGTCATTATTTTTATATTCCATATTCTTTTTTTTTGAGGTTGAATATTTATTTAGGGGATTATGAAGGGGGAGGGAAAAAGGGGGAAGAGAGAGACAGAGACAGAGAGACAGAGACAGAGAAAGAGACAGAGAAGGGGAAAGCAGAGAAGTGGGGAGAGAGGCAGAAGCGAAGCTGCCTCTCCGAGAGGAAGATGGAAAAGAGAGTATATTCCATATTCTTTAAGGCATTCTAGAACATTGGTTTTTGTGACAAAATAAGCTTGAAAGCTAGTGTCAGTATCTGGAAATTTTAATGAGTGATTTAGGTTAGATTTTAATTCCTTTCCAAGATCTTGCAATCTAATTAAAATATCCTTTCTAGTTTTACTATGCTGGTGTGAGATTATTGCCTGTGTTTTTGTGGATATAGTTAACTTCCTGGAATTGGAGTTTTACTTCTAGTAACTTCTGTAGGGCTGTGTTTGTGGATAAATATTGTTGGAGGGAGGGTGAGGCAGTGGGGGCATTCTGGGGTTTTGGGGTAGACTGAAATGGGTTTAGTGAGTGGTGGGCAGTGTCTTGATGGGTGTTTCTACTGCTCTGGACTCCCATACAACTGCTAGGGCTGTGGTTTCTTACCAGTTTCTTCCTTTAAGCATGCAAACAATTGTATAGAGCTGAAATGACTAAGTCAAGGGCAAGGTGGACTACAGTGTATAATTGTAATCTCAGTAAGAACACCCAAGTCATGAGGAAACCATGCATGTGAAATAAATTAGAATAAAATTGGAGTTCTTAGAAGTACTGAAAGTTGAACAGTGTGTTTACATCTTTATTTACAGAGAACAAACCATTAAGATTCCTGACGTTTTTGAATATACTGAATGAGGATTTATATAACAGGGACACTGTTCTTAGGTTTTAGATATCTAAAAATACTAAATCACAAATGGAGTGGATATAGTATGATATACAGACCAGTTGCATTTACCCATTGGAGGTTCAAATGCTGGTTATATTTCTTTCAGGTTTATATGTAAGTTAAGTAGTCCAATAGGAATTACTTATAATTATTGTTTTAAGATATAAACATGACTTTTAGAGATGGTGGGGTAAGTGGTGAAATATTTTTTAAAGATACTAAGTTATATACTAAGCCTAGGAATTATAGACAGACAGACAGACACACACACACAATTTCTAGTAATTGAAACACTATATGATGTGAGATTCTTCTCTGTATGCTGTGAAAACCATTGGCCAATGAATAAAGCTGCTTAGGCCTACAGAAGGGCAGAATTAAGTAAGCTGGGAATTCCAAGAAGATATAGGAGTAAAGAAGGCAGAGTCAGAGCGAAGCCTGTAGCCACCACAGGAGACAGACACTGAATTGAATCTTACCAGTAGGCAACAACCACATGACAATATGCAGATTAATAGAAATGGGTTAATTTAAGATGCAAGAGCTAGCTAGAAGTATAATAGAGTCATTGGCCAAGCAGTGTTGCAATGAATATAGTTTCAGTGTGATTATTTCAGGTCTGGGCATCTGGGAAATGAATGAGTGGTCTCTGCCAACAAAATAAAGCTCAACATGGGGCTAACATGCATGGCCCGCTACCCACTTTGGGTCCAGGTCCCTGTACAACTTCTCAGACTTAGGAGGAAAGTAGCTAAGATAGTGCCAGCAGCTCAGCACTCTCTGCCTGAGCAGATGCACAGCTAGATGCACAGGCAGGAGAGCATGGCAGATTACCACCACCATACACAGAGATATTTCCATGCTGGGAAGTTCACTGCATGGAACTTTAGCTGTTACTCAGATAAAACGAATTTCTGTGTTGCATGCTTCTTCCCAGAACTGAGATGGTGAGAGTAGCCTTTACTGGGCAGTCCCAGAGCTTGTGGTAAATATACCTTCACCATATTGAAATATTGAGAGGTGGAGCCAGCTTCCAGGATCACTGTGACACACTGTTTATCATCTTAAAATACTGGTCAGAAAATGTGGCTTACAGATTCAGATGGAGGAGACCTCTAAATGTATCACAGTTTGGATAAATGGACATAGACTTGAGGGGGGGGGAGAACATAGACAGTTCTAAAAGAAAGTGGTTTTAAAAAAATAAAACAAAATCTTTAAAGCAACAGAGTACAGACTGTCATAGATTAATAAGTAAAGAAAAATAAGCCATATAAAGATGGAAAATACACAGAAAGTCTGGATTATTTATACTTTGTGTTTTCTTTGAATTTTTTGACTGTGAAAGAGTTTAGTACCTGAGAGACATTTTATTGTAAGGGCTGATAAACTAAATCAACATATATATTTTAAAGGTATCTTCATTTCAAAATTTGGGTCTAAGGATATGTTGCTTTGGAAAAGATATTCTGTTTTTGTTTCCACAGAAGATGAGAAACTATAAATTCCTTACAGGCTAATGTGGTTTGATAGACTAAGACCCCCTGAAAGGTGCCTGAACCACAAATATTCTTTACCCAACAAAAACAGGAAGCAGTTTGGAGAAAATTATGCCCCAATACCCAAATATTGTATATAAATATTTGTTTATATTTAATATGCTATAGAGATGGATACTTTACATTGGTATGGATCTTGGTATATTGATACAATTTTAAGGTCATATTTGTTATATGTATATTTATGCTCTTGATTAAGGTATTGTGTTTGTGTAGTTCATTTTAAAATGTATTGTATAATGAAGAAATATAGGATAATAGTCATCTATAGTAGTCAAGCTTGTAGTCCTGTTTATTACTTTTCTAGACATATGGAGATAAATTTCAGATGAATAGTTATTCTTCAAACCTTTTAAGTACTAACAGAATATGGCATTTAACATGTTTAAGAATGTAGGACTTTTTATGACAATGTCACTCATCAGCTTCTGGCAGTACCATATACTTCAAGAAAATAATGAACATCAAAGAGGTTCCTTGTAGAGTTTGTTAGCCATTTGGGCAAGAAAGAAACTGCTCTTTCCTGGACTGTTTGATGATATACTCTGTAAACTGGACATGCAGGGCCCACAGAATTTGAACTTGACTAAAGAAGATGAGAAAGTCCTTCAAGGTTCCTACTTCATCAAAGAGTCTGACAGACATTCTGCAAGACACAGAAAAAAAAGAGACTAACAAACTGTCAGTACAGGTGGAATTGTCATTGAAATTTCCTGCTTCATGGAAAATTCTGTCAGATACTATGGGTCAGTAGGATGAAGATGGGTGCCTCCAATGTTACAGAAGAACTTTGGGTGGCTGTCCAGGCGATGAGATGTCTCTGTCAATTCTATAGTTTTGGGAGTTGCTTACAATGTGCTTCCTGTTTACTCGGGTAATATTATATCTTTCTGGAGTCTTTGATTGAGTTGAAGAATAGATAATTGTAATTATAGTTTTCCTTGGCTATAATAAAAGATAAAATATATATGATTATCATAACTATAATTCTTGCTTGATACCTGTTTTGTTTGTATGTAATTTTACTATGATAAAGTTAAAACTTTCCTTTTTATTTAGAAAGAAAAAGGAGGTGATGTGGGATTCCCTTCTTATGCTATGAATACCATTGGTTAATGAATAAAGTTGCTTTGTTATAGAAGAGCAGAATTGAATAAGGCAGGAATTCCAAGTAGATAGAGGAGGAAAGGATACAGAGTCAGAGAACAGCCATGTAGCACTGCAGGAGTCAGATACCAGACACCAGGTGGAAGCTTACCAGTAGGTCCAAACCACATCATGACATACAGATGAATAGAAATGGGTTAATTTAAGATGTAAGAGCTAGCTAGAAGTATGCTATAATCATTGGCCAAGCAGTGTTGCATTTAATATTGTTTCAGTGTGATTATGTCAGGTCTGGAGATCCAGGAAACAAAAGAGCAGCCTCCACCAACAAATATGAGTGACTTTTCCTGAATAAAAAACAAATATGTGCCTCGATTGTATACTTTTGTAAAAGTGGTTTATCTTCAGTAACACTCAGTAGATTTCTACTTTATATAGATATGACCTATTGTCATTTGCCACATTAGTTAGGGAAAGAAATTGCAAATAATATTCCTGTAGATACCAACATAGGTGTGGCAAGATCACTCAGTGCGTATGGTGCCTATCCCCAGGTATAACACACATTGTATGTTCAGTCCTCAGGACCTACATGGTGGAATGAGCAAACTAGCCTGGAAAAATTTGTAACACAAAATGGGGACCTGCTTGTTGTTGGGATTTTTGTCCGGTGCTGGTACCCCACAACTGTTTAGCCCCAAAGAAAATCACACATAAGTCTCCATAAATTATAAGCTGATTGGCCCATTAACTCTAGCCTCTCTCTGGCTAACTCTCACATCTTGATTAACCCATTTTTTCTCATCTATGTTAGCCATGTGGCTCAGTACCTTTTTTCAGTGGGACAGATCACATCTTGCTGCTTCGGTGGTCTGGGTACGAGTGGGAGGAATCAACTTCCTCCTTCCCAGAATTCTCCTGTTCTCTTTGCATCATTTCTACTTCCTGTCTGGTTTTCCCACCTATATTTCCTGCCTGGCCAATCAGCATTTATTTATAACATGACTGACAGAATACAGACAATTCTCCCACACCACAGATTGTTTTTGTCTCTAAAACATGGTATGGTACATACAGACCATTTCTACAAATAAATGAGGAAGGAATGTGATACTAAAATATTTATGATAGTAATGAAAACAAGACATAGAAGGTGGAAAGCTGATGAATAGAATACATCACACAATCTTTAGCTTTCATGTCTAAAATGATCTAATCATTAACAGGAAAGCTGCTGTCCTAGTAGAACGTATTCTTTTCCTTCTGCTTTTTAATCCAACTCTTTTGAACATTTTTCCTTAAAATATAATGAATTGAAATAATAAACACAAAGTTAATCATATCAAAATGGCATCACTAAATTCAAAATCTAAGTGACTTGTAGTCAAAAGACTATATTGGTAGATTGTCTTTTAAAAACTTTCAATTTTTTGTCTCAAATATTATATAAGCTATTTTTTGACAAATACTAAAGGATATTTTCTGGAAGATGTGCAAAATCAGTTCATTTGTGAGTAATTATATACTTAATGACATTTGAACCTTATTATGAAAAGAAAATGTAAGCATTTCCTTTCACTTAAGAACTTAACTTTGGTATGAATGTATGAATTTTTTCAAAACAAAGTAGGAATATGGGAAAAAACTGTCATGTTTACTGTTGAAACACACATTTCCAAAGGTTTTGCTCTTAAGAAAATCTGGAGGCTGACATGTATTTAATGTTTTTTTTTTAAAAAAAAAACATCCTACAAGAAGAACAAAATGGCAGCTCAGCATGAAGCCACAATTACAGCCCCATGTGGAGTATTTCAGATGCTTGGAAGCTCTAGATATTTCTCTTGCACAGGCTACAGTTTCAACTTTATAACTAGCCAGGCATGTGTGGGATTGAACAATTATTTAACCCCTTCTTCGCTCCTCCAGCCAAGTTCTAACAGGCAATTGTAAAAGGCTATATGATCACCAACTTTCCATCACCATGACAAATTACCTTGAGATAAATGACTTAAAGGAGAAAGGTTTACTGTGGCTCACAGCTTTGGGGGTTTGAGTCCATCCTCATTTGGCTTTGTTGTTTCTGGACTTGTGATGACCCTGGGAGCATAGTGACCGTATGCTAGCCTCATGACTCTTAGATGTAGAGAAAGGAAAGGAGAGTCTCAATGTTCCTTTCAAAGTCACTTCTGAAATGACTACATTGTCCATTCTAGTGCCATCTCCTAGTCTTTATCATGTGCCCCAAATGCCCTACTAGTGACCAAGCCTTTAGCATGTGGTATATGACAGTCAATTCAGATCCAAGTCATAACATTGTTGTTATGCTGCCTCAAAGGAACTGCTGCTGATGACATGTAAGTCTGTTGAAGTTGCTCAGTGAGGAATTTTAAACCTAGCCCTCTGCCTGATGAGTGGCATTTCTGTTTGTAGAGATTCTTACTAAAATGACTGGTGTTATCCCTTGGGTTGCTTGCTATTTACCCACATACATAGCCACCATATCTATAGTTATTTTGTTCCAGGATTGACTTCTGGTATTATTTGCATAGAACTTCCAGTAACCATCTTCACAAGCCAAGCGATTTTTTTCATGCATTTTTAAACTCATTAAAAAACCAGCTACATGCATGAAAATTATCTGCAACCACTAGACAGGTGAGGAGCACAACGACATGGTCCTCTTGATGACTATTTGCATTCCTAATAAAATTGATGCAGAAAATAACAATGGGTAATGAATAATTAGACTGGAAGTTTACAGTTTTTTTACAATAATTTTCAGTTGTTAACGTATAGCAGATATTCTATACAGGCATGGATAGGTATTCAATTTAATATTTTAGTTTGTAAAACATGTGTTTTATAACTACTAATGAGGTAAATTTACACTGAAATGTATGGAAAAACCTATCTATGGTAGACTTTCGGTTTTCTCATTAAATAGATGAACCAGATACATTTGAAAAGCATCATAAGGATTCATTTCCTCTAAGTCACAGGTGACACCTGTGCCATTCTTAAGCTAACAGATCAGGCATCAATGTGCTCTACACCTTATAAACAATTGGGAATAAAGTTTAATCCATCTAAAAATCAAAGTAAAAGAAGTTGACCTATATGCATTCACTGAAGTCTTATAGAGTTTGTATGTATGTTATAGACTTATGCTTGTCAAAGCAAAGATGGCGTAGAAAATTATTATACATTTTCAGAAACATCAGAAACATTTGGTCAATGTGAGAACATTAGTGTCTTGTCAATTGATGTTGACTGTATATTTTTTCTAGGTAGAAAATATCATACACAACTCAGCAATAGGAAAAATTAGATTGTGTTGAGAACACTAATTTTGAGACGCACAGTTGCCTTTTGTAGCCTTCCTCAGAAAGATGAAAGTGCTATGTTGTTATTTATGAATGTGAACAACAGAATTCTAAATATGTTTTCAGATTTTAGGTTGTTATAAAAACGAAATGCATATTTAAGGCTCAATTTCCTATCTTGGGAATTATCTAGGAATATAAAAATGATAGTCAAGAAAGCATGTGTTTTGGAATAAAATAATTCTTAAATATTCAATAAAGTATAT
>NC_022025.1:1342492-1361191 GCF_000317375.1 Microtus ochrogaster
GGCTGGGTCGTGCAAAAGAAAGACAGCCCTGCAGAAAGAGCTGGGGGAGGGGGGTTTGTGCTCTCTTCCGGGACAATCCGCCCCTGGATAGCACACACTCACCCGTCCAGATGGGATTCCTCAGCAACTAAACAGGGCCACCCGGTAGCCCAATGATCCAGTGACTAAAGGATGATCGGAGCAAAGGGGGGGGGAATTCAGAAGAGTACAGGAGAGTCTGGCGCATGCAGGAGCTGAAGGTTCCCGGGCTCCTTTACAGGGGACCCTGAGGCCTGCCCGGTAGGCAGGCACTCACTGCTCTAATAAAGTATATGTTGAGATGAAATAAACTATGCATTTTTAGAGTGCTTTCTTTTATTAGTACTGCTTTTATTTTGAGAACCATAAGCTTAAGTTTTATTTATTTTTGTTAACTTTAGTTTTTTTTCCAGTTATATCTTTGATTTACACATTTTTGAGTGTTTTGTCTGGATTTTTAAGTGTGTACCATATGTTGTACAGTGATTGTGAAGGCCCGAAGAGGGCATTGGATCCCCTGGGACTTGAGTTACTGATGGCTGTGAGCTCTCTTGTCCTCTTAAAAGCAGGCAGTGCTCTTAACTACTGAGCCATCTTAGATAAGAACTTTTGTGTTTATCCAACTTGTATGTATCCCATGCTGGCGCTCCTCCTCTTCCTCTTCTTTATTTATTTGTAAAGGCTGTTTTGCCTGTTGCCTATCTGTATACCTTAGGCATGCAATACCTACAAGAAGAGACCAGAAGAAGGTGTGAAATCCCTTGGAGTTTGAATTACACTTGATTGCAAGCTGCCAAGTTGGTGTGGGTATTGAACTCGTCCTCTGGAGGAGCAGCCAGTGCTCTTTACCACTGAGCCATCTCTTGAGCCTTCCACTCCATGCTTAAATGTTACATTTTGTACTGTCAGAGTCATTACTTGCATTAGTAGCTGCCTCAAACTCTCAGATTTTACATCAGCAAGTAATCAGAGCTAACTCTAATGCACAAACTTAGATAAAATTCACAGTAATTTTGCTTTAGAAAGTGCTAGCTGCAAGCCTTGACTGTTAACCTCAAGACTGACTTTTGACTAGCTTTCTGACCTTCAGCTTTCAATATTCAGTGTGTTCTCTTTTATTGGCTTTTGAAACATATGTGAGAAATAAGATCTTTTAGTTTGCAAGATACCTTAGCTAAGAGATGAAAATGACTGTATTTTTAAAAAATCAAATTTAAATAGGATAATTAGATTTGATTAAGTGTGTGTATGTGTGTGTGTGTGTGTGTGTGTGTGTGTGTGTGTGTGTGTGTGTGTGTGTGTTGGGGGTTAGGTCAGGGAAACTAGAAGGAATCAGTTCTTTCCTCTACCATGTGTGTCCTGGGAATCAAACTCAGGTCTTCAGGCTTGGCAGAAGATGCCTTTACCCACTTAGTCATATTCCTGATCTTCAGACATCATGTTCATATCTAAAAATATTCTCCAGGTTCACCCATTTATTGCTTAACCTGCTACTGACTGCTTACAAATTACCCATTTCTCACTTGTGTGTAGTCAGTGGGGAGAAGTAAAAAGAATTTTTGTTTCAGCAGTTTAATAAATATTTTCTAGACTTGAATTTAAGACTAGAACTAAGCCTTTCAGTTTTATTTTCTTCCAATGCTCAAAGCAAACTTTGGAGTTAGGCAGGACAGATATCTCTAAGATACTTCTTGGAGAGAGAGCATATACTCTTCAGTCACCAGGTTGGTAATGGCTAGATTCAGGAGTCTCAGCTCCTATACCAATAGCCAAGCATTTTTCAAAATTTGAGATACATTTTAATGCCAGAGATTCTATTTCAAAAAATACTCCATATATAGTTAAAGGAATGACATACCACAGTTTAAAATGTAATAATTTAATACACAGAAAACATGTTAACATGTTGGGCAGTGTTTTTCAAACTACCCATGAATTAGTTTTACTATGCTGTCTGTTTCTGAGAAGAATGGTAACATCTCCTACTATGATTGGGGCAATTACAGGTTTCTCCCTAGAGTTTCATTCTTTCTAGTTTCTTTTATTCAGAAGCTTTATCGGTAAGTAATACATATTGATGTTTGTTGGGTATTTTTGATGAGCTGCTCATCCAATTTTTATGAACAGTTTCTTAACTCTGGAAATCCTCTTTAGGGGTATATACCAGCTTTTTATGCTTACTCTATGCATTGCATATTTTCTATTTATTATAGAATTATATCTATTCAGCCTTCCCCATTTTTATTTTAAGACATCTCTATTGTACATAATCTACACTTGGAAACTGCTCTACTATTTAGTATATTTTGATAATACCTTGCATGTAATTTTCATATTCTGCCTTATGACATTTTATGAATGCCTCATAGAGTTGACTTTGGGAATATTTTGAAAGTACATTATTTGCTTCTTCTTATTTCTTTGCTTTTGTTATTGTTGTTTTATTATTATTTTCTGGCTGTATCTTTTTTTTTGTAAAGATCAAGAATGTAATTAATGAAATAGATGCTAAAAGAAAAATAAGCAAAATTAAACAAAGACTTAGTTCTTTTGAAAAAATAAATAGCATTGCCAATCTGTTGGCCAATGTCACAAATAGAATTATAGGTAATTCTAGAAATTAATAAAACTAGAGACTAAAAGATAGTTTTAAAAACAGAATCTAATGAAAACAAACATCTTTAAGTATACTTTAAATGCTTACAGATTAACTGGAAAACCTATAAGGAATGAATTCAATGCATTTCTAAGCACACAGAACCTCAAAAACTTAACCCAGAACATTCAAATAATGTAAGAAAAATTTTACATATACAGAATATCCTCCTATTAGAAGATTTTAATTAAAGTAAGATAATTTCACATGCCTATATATTTATGGCTGTATCTTTTAATAGTTTAGCATATTACTTAGTTTGCTTTTCAGATGAATAAGATTTCATTATCTTCTTTTGGGGGAATTTTTAAAATTTAATTAATTAATTTTTATAAAAATTTCCTCCTCCTCCCAGCCTCCCACTTCCCTCCCCCTCCCCCCACTCCCATCCTCCTCCCTCTCCAGTCCAAAGAGCAGTCAGGGTTCCCTGCCCTGTGGGAAGTCCGAGGTCCTCCCCCTTTCATCCAGGTCTAGGAAGGTGAGCATCCAAACAGACTAGGCTCCCACAAAGTCAGTACATGCCGTAGCATCAAAACCCAGTGCCGTTGTCATTGGCTTCTCATCAGACCTCATTGTCCACCATGTTCAGAGAGTCCTGTTTTATCCCATGCTTATTCAGTCCCAGTCCAGCTGGCCTTGGTGAGCTCCCAATAGATCTGCCTCACTGTCACAGTGGGTGGGTGCACCCCTCGCGGTCCTGACTTCCTTGCTCACGTTCTCCCTCCTGTGCTCCTCATTTGGACCTTGGTAGCTTAGTCCAGTGCGCCAATGTGGGTCTCTTTCTCTATCTCCATCCATCTCCAGATGAAGGTTCTATGGTAATATGCAAGATATTCATCCGTATGGTTATAGGATAGGGCCATTTCAGGCTCCCTCTCCTCAGCTGCCCGAGGAACTAGCTGGGGACATCTCCCTGGACACCTAGGAACTCTTCTAGAGTCAAGTCTCTTGCCAACCCTAAAAAGGCTTCCTTAATTAAGATATATACTTCCCTACTCCCATATCCACCCTTCCTCCATCCTAACCATCCCATTCCCCCAAGCTCTCCTCATCCTCCCCTTCTCACTTTTCTCTCCCCATCTCCCCTTACCCCTTTCCCCCCCCCCTCCAAGTTCTCAATTTTTGCCTGACAATCTCGTCTACTTCTAACATCCAGGAGGATAACTATATGTTTTTCTTTGAGTTTACCTTCCTATTTAGCTTCTCTAGGATCATGAATTATGGGCTCAATGTCCTTTATTTATGGCTAGAAACCAATTATGAGTGAGTACATCCCATGTTCATCTTTTTGGGTCTGGGTTACCTCACTCAGGATAGTGTTTTCTATTTCCATCCATTTGTATGCAAAATCCAAGATGTCATTGTTTTTTACCGCTGAGTAGTACTCTAATATACATATATTCCACACTTTCTTCATCCATTCTTCCATTGAAGGGCATCTAGGTTGTTACATGGAATTAAAATCTTCTGTACAATGACAACAAAGCAATCTGGAGAATGAAAAGATACTGGATGAAAGAAAAGCATTGCCAACTATAATTGAGGTAAGTTGTTATGATCTAGAATTCAAAAGGATCTTAAAAATTTACACTCATGCACACACACACATACACACACACACAGACACTCATACAGTGTTTAAAACAATGAACAGTCAGTTCTTAAAAGAAGAAATACAAATCACCAGTCAATATATTTTTAATTATTCCTTTTGTTTTTGGATACTATGATTACAAATTTTTCTCCTTCCCTTTCATTCCTTAAAACACGTCCATGTGCTCTGCTTTTTCTCTTTTAAATTCATAGCCTCTTTTTCATTGTTGTTATATGCATACAAGTATATGTATATTAATATATATTCCTCAATACATAAATACATGACGTGCCCTCTGAATAATGCTCCTTGTATGTATGTTTTTAAGGGTGACCATTTGATATTAAATAACCAGTTGTGCTCTTTCCTGGAGAAGAGTATTTTTCAAACTCTCAGTAGTCATTAGCAGCCTGTATGTAGGTCTTTGTGTAGGGTTGAGGCCTCCTGGGATATTTCAAGACCATGTTAATATGACTATTGTTGTGTTAGGAGTGGCAGGCTACTTTCCCGGCACCAGGCCGCCCGCACGGCTACCTTTACCTGAAATAATTACATGGAAACTGTATTCTTTTAAACACTGCCTGGCCCATTAGTTTCAGCCTCTTAACCCATTTCTAATAATCTATGTAGCACCACGAGGTGCGCTTACCAGGAAAGATCTTAACCTGTGTCTGTCTGGAGTGGGAGAACCATGGCAACTCCTTGACTCAGCTTCTTTTTTCCAGCATTTTGTTCTGTCTACTCCGCCTACCTAATTCTATGTTCTATTAAAGGGCTAAGGCAGTCTTTTTATTTAACAAATGAAATTAACACAAAACAGAAGACTCTCCCCCATCAGACTATTGCTGTCTTTTTTCAGCTCATGCTTAGGCAGTCGTGTATTGAGACTTATGGGTGTCTCTTCTGCCATTCCCTGGAGACACAACTTCACAGAAAACTCCTCATCCTCTGGTTCTTTTAATATTTCTGTTCCTCTTCTACAATGATTCCCCAGCTTAGGGCCTGTGAGAGTTGTATGGTAGATATATATCCTTGGAACTGGACTCCACTATGATCAGTAGATGTTTTGAAAAGTGCTAGACATACTTACTCATCAGATGAATACAAATTAAAAGTACTTTAAGGTTTCATTTCATTCCTATTACTGTAGGTAGTATCATGAAAAAAAAATAATGGTGACAGTGTAGGAAATCAGAGCCCTCTATCACTGATGGTGGGAACATTAACTTTTGCAGCTGCTCAGGAACTGAGTATGGAGATTGCTTTAAATACTGAAGGTGAGATTACCATGCGATACTATACTGTATCAATGCTGTGTTTATAGTCCTAAAGCACTGTATGCCTCACCACAATATGTTATGTGATGTTTTTGCTCTTTTACTCTTTGCTTTTTGGGGGGCCTGCCATATAGCACCTAAACAGAACACACACTCAGAGACTTTTCATAGTTATGAATGCCTGGGCCTTAGCTTGGCTAATTTCTTGCCAACTTTCCTTAAATTATCCTGACTACCTTTTGCCCATGTACTATTTCCTTTCCTTTCTTCTGTATATCTTACTTTTACTCTTATTCTTTGGCTGGCTGGGTAGCCCCCAACACCCTCTCCTTGTTCTTTCATTGCTTCTTCCTCTTTCTCATTTCTCCTTGTATTTATTGCCTCTGGCTGCCAGGCCTGTATATCCTTGCTCCTACCTCACTATTGATCATTCAGGTGTTGTAGACAGACAAAGTATCACAGCTTACAGCATTAAACAAATGCAGCATAAACAAAAGTACACACCTTAAAATAATAGTCCCCAACAACAGTAGTTAGACTAGATGTCTGTCCTCAGATGAATGTATAAAGAATATATGCTATGCAGAACACAATATATTTTTGCGTAGGGAAGAAGAAAAATGAAACTATGGAATTTGTAGAAAAATGGATGTATCTGGAACTTAATATAAGTGATGTAACACATTCTTAATGGAAATAATATTTCTTGCTTTTGTTCATTTGTGAATTTAAATTTAAATTTTAGTTTAAAGATCTTTAAGGGGGAATATCTTAAGGAGGGGGGAGAAAATTAAAAGAGTAATAGAATATGTGTCACACAAAACAAAGTGAGTATTCTTGGGAGAAAGGGGAGCAGTGCAGTGTTTGGCAGAAGGATTGGGAAGAGGGTTGGAGGAGGGATGTAAAAATATAATAAAGTAGTGATCAACATTTAGGCAATGATAGAGAAAGGAACAAAGGAGGATCTACCCCTCATAGATGCATTGTTTTCTTATGGATAAATTCAGGGACAGGGAGAGTTGCTACATTCAGTTGTGTACAATCGATAACCCCCAGAGAGCTCCAATGAGTAGTCCCAATACAGTGGTCACACAAAAGACTGTGGGTTCAACTAAATAGATTAAATTTGTGTAGAGATGAAAACAATGAAATTTGTATGAAAATGGATGGATCTGGAACTTATGTGATGGAACATATTCTGAGTAGAAATATTTTATGGTTTTGTTCATATGTGGATTCTAAATTCTAACATATGTGTGTTCACACAACAAAACTAAAAGCCATAAATCAGGGGAAAGTATAGGTAGGCTGGAAGAACAGTGGAGGGGAGTCTAGAGACTCAGGGGAGAGAGTGACAGTTACATTTAGATCTGAAATTTTCAAAGAACCTACTGAAAAAATGCCATAATAAATTACTTTGCTAATTAAAAGAAACTAATTAAAACTTCCTAAAGATACTTATTTAAATTCACTTTCCCAAATCACAGTCTGATACTGATAGAGGTTTTTACAAGTACCAAAAAGAGAATATTTTTCAGTTTATGCATTTCATTTAACCAATTGTATTATTAAACTCCTTTTATATGCAAAAGATTAGAAGAAAACCAAAGGTTTACAAAGCAGGTATGAGTACTCAGGAGACATCAGTAGAAATTTTGTCTCTGTAAAGTCTAAAGATTTGTGATCTATGCTGGTGGCAATCTTAGAAGAAAAATCAAGGGAATAAATTATTTTGTCAAAATTACCTTTATAGGCAATGTTTTTGATGTCAGAGGGCAATCTCTGCTTCCCTTTATTCTTATAATTGTATCAGTTTCTCATTGTTCAAGAATTCTTCACCCTAAGCTACTCTATTATTTCTGGAATTTGTTGAAAGGTCAGTGAGTCTCAGGAGCTGTGATTACTTTTTCTAGCTGACATTTATTGATCTCATTACCTTCACGCTCATATTTCAAAAACTTTTTTTTCACTCTGTTACCATTTCAAAGATGACAGAAATGCTGCAGAGCTCATCATATTAGAATTGTGTGTAATTAAAGCTGCACTCAGCTTCACCACACTTTCTCTTCAGGACTGTAGCAAGTATTGTTTATAAATTAGACTGTTATAATCAGGGACCTCAATGTGCATAAAAGCAAGACTGGATTTATATTCTAAAATATAGTTTCTATCTCTTCATAAAACTTAGAGCTGTAAAATCGCTCGACATAAAATCTTTGCTAGGAATGAATCGCTCATTGACTCCCACATTACTAACACTCCATTTTAATGATTTGCTTTTGAAAAGTTTGAGTTTCCTCAAAATCAGTTGTTTAGTTGAAAATATCTAATGACAAAGAATACTACAGATGTGCCAGTGAAAGTGATTAAGTAAAATTACACTTGAACATCTTTCAAATCTCTTTAGTAAGATTGAATCAAAATTAGACAACTTTATTAAAAAGTTAGACAGAAATTCTCAAATATTTAACTGCACAAATCTTGCTCAATTATAGCTGTCTACACTAAAAACTTGAAAAGGATAGCTATATTTTATTAAATAGATATATTTACATAAGGATAGATATAGGGTCAATCTTGTTCTTTGTCATTTTAAGCCACAATTATATACACTGGATTTGTTCTTTCTGTTTGCCAAAAGACCATCCAACCAGAACAGTTAGGAGTTTTCTCTGTGAGAGTTAAGAATAGATACAGGACATAGATCTGTCAGGATGAATCAGAAATGTAATCTTAAAATCATTTCCTGAAGGTTATTGATTAGATGGAATGGTCTAAAGAGAATCTTTATTTATACAGGCAATAAACTGTAGGTGGTCATTAAGACTAGAGACCAGAAGCATTGTTGGATAGGGTTGCTTATGTGTAGGTGTATTCAGTCCTTCTTAGTTCTTTTGTAAGTCTTCATTTCTCTAGGATTTCTTTTAATTTGAGAGATACAATCAGAAAAGCATGAAGGTCTGTGAGTTTAAGGAACCATTACAACCTCAGTCTGGCACTGTTTGTATGTCTAACAAATTTGAAAAGGTTTGCTTTTCTCACATTTATAAGAAGATTCCTGAGACATGACAATCATCATTCATAAGAAAACTCTAATCTCATTTCTAAAATAATTAATTTATTGACCATTTTGACTTCTATATTAGGAGTAAAGAAAATATTCTGGATTTAAACAACTACTGTCTTAATAGAAATGCTAATTCCAAAATATATATTCACTTTCCATTTTCTAGGCTCAGCATTGTGTGTCTGAAAGAAAGTAACACTGTATTTTATTGAAGATTTTGAATTATTGTTTCAATGACAAATATATGAAAAATACATGTAAAATTTAAAGATCCTCTTTATAATAAGTAAATATTTCTGAACCTGAGATAACCTGTTAAAATATAAACAGTCTCCTTTGATGGTGCTGGAGTTTTAAGCCAGAGTTTTACATATGTAAGGCAAGGACTCCACTACCCAGCCACATCTGAGCCACTGAAAAGCCATGGGTTCTAGTAATATCCATATTTATGTTTTCAGATGTTAGTCAGACACCTGGTCTCTCTTGTTATCCTAAGAATCTTATTCTATTAATACCATCTTGATTATTTGAAATGGAATTAATATGTTTTCTGGATGGCATTATATAAACCAGGTACAATGTTACCTAGACAGGAACTGGACAAACAGTAGGCTAATCAGTCTTCAAATGTTTTGCGTTGGTTCTCAACAATGTTGAAGGTGGTAGTCACATAATTTAGCCAATACAATCAGGTCTTAGTTCATAAGTAGTAAAGAGGTAATAGGTATTGGGGGAGGCTGCTATTTTGTTTCCAGACCACCCAGACCCAAAATAATCACACAGAAATTATATTATTTGCAATACTGTTTGGCTGATAGCTTAAGCATATTTCTAGATAGCTCTTACATCTTAAATTTACCCATTTCTATTAATCTGTGTATTGCCACTTGGCTGTGACTAACCAGTAAAGTTCCATCCACTGTCTGTCTCTGACAGGCCTATATGGCTTCTTACTGACTCCACCTACTTTCTCCCAGCATTCAGTTTAATTTTCCCTCCTAGGTCTAGTCTTCCCTATCACAGACCAAAGCAACTTCTTTATTTATTAAGCAATAAAAGCAACACATATGCAGAATGACTTCCTACACCAACTCCTCTTTTTTGTCTAAGTAAAAAAGGAAGGTTTTAACTTTAACAGAGTCTAATTACATACAAAAAAACAGGTATCAAGCAAGAATTACAGTTATAATATTTATATCTAAATTGTCTTTTTTCATAACTAAGGAAAACTATAATTATAACAATTTATTCATCATCTCTTCAAAGACCCCAGAGGGATATAATATTACTTAAGTTAACAGGAAGTGCATTGTAAGCAACTTTCACAACTCTAGAGCTGACAGAGACATCTTTCTGCCTGGATAGTCACCCAAAGTTCTTCTGTAACATTGGGGGCACCCATCTTCAGCCTACTGGCCCATAGTATCTGGCAGACTTTTCCATGAAGCAGCAAATTTCAACAACAATTCCACCTGTATTGATAGTTTGTCAGTCACATTTTTTTTTGTGTGTTCTGAAGAATGCCTCAGACTCTTTCTTGAAGCAGAAACTCTAAAGGACTGTCTCACCATCTTCAGTCAGCTTTAGCAATCATTTATCTGTGGGTCTTGCAAGTCCAGTCAAGCCATTCAGACAAGTGTGGTTTTTTGTCCCAATGGCTAACAAACTCTATGAGGAACCTCTTCAATGCTCATCATCCTTTTGAAGTACATTGGTGCTACCAGAAGCAGATGTGTTTCACTGTCATGAAAAGTCCTAAGTTCTTAAAATATTTCAAGTGCAATATTCTGAAGGTCTTTGAAAATTTTAAAGAATACCTATCTAATTGAAATATATCTCTATATATCTAGAAAATCTAACTAACTTGACTACAAACTTGATTATTATAGATGATTATCTATTAACCTGCATTTCTTAATTTTCCATTTTATTTTCAAATGAGCTGCACAAGCACAATACCTTAATCAAGAGCATACACACACACACACACACACACACACACACACACACACACACCAAAATTGATGTTAAAATTGCATGAATAAACCGAGACCCATACCAATACAAATCTCTATAGCATATCTCACTTTAAATGTAAACAAACATTTTTAAACAATATTTGGGAATTTGGGCACAGTTCTTCAAACTTCTTCCTGCTTTTTGTTGGGTGAAGTAATTTTTGATGGTGTTTATGGCAATATTTTTTGGGGGTCTTAATACATCAAATCACGTTAGTTTGGAAGGAATCCACAGGTTCTCATCCTCTGCAGAAACAAAAGGAAATCCTCTTTTCCAAAGCAACAAATCCTTAGACCCAAATTTGGAAGTCATAATACCTTGAACATATATATGTTGGTTTAGCTCAGCAGCCCATACAATGAAATGTCTCTCTGTACTTAGCTCCTTCACAGTCAAAAAATTTAAAGACAAAACACAATAATATACATAATCTAGACTCTCTGTATATATTCCACCTTTATGTGGCTTATTTTTTTCTATTATTTTTCTACAAGTTTACTCTTTTTCTTTAAAGACTTTTATTTTATTTGTTAAAAAATTTTCTTCTTTTCAAAACTCTCTATACATTTTCTTCTCTCCCCCAAGTCTACATACATTTTTAAAAACACTGTATCTTGTTTAGAGTTTTTTTTATGTCTGAATCTGTCCTGTTACATATTTGAAATCCTTTTCTGACCAGACTACTTAAAATGCTAAGTGGTGTGGCTAGTACTAAGGCTGCTTTGCTTTTTGGCTCTGCCAAGTAAAACATGGTGGAGGTCTGTTTACTGCCTCTGAGATTGCTGAGTGTGAACTTTTCTCACCACCACAACACTGGGAAGCACCATGCAGCATTTAAACCCTTTTTATCCGAGTAAAAGCAAAATCTACCATGCAGCACACTGCACAGCCTGAAAATATCTCTGTGTATGGTGGTGCGAATACACCATGCTCTCCTTCCTGTGCACTCCCAGCAGACCTGATTCTGCTACTTGCCCAGACAGGGGCTGCTGAGACATGGCATGGTCTCAGCTACTTTCCTCCTGACCCCAATTGGACAATTGAGCATCTGGACCCAAATTGGGTGGTGGGCATCATCCCCAAATATATAAGATCACATTGGCATGCCAATTTGTTGTGGAACACGAGACTCTTAATCTCAGGGTCATGGGTTTGAGTCCCACATTGGATGCCAATTTGTTGGGGAAAGCTGCCAGTTCATTTCCCAACCATCCAGACCCAAAGTAATCACATAGAAACTCTATTATTTGCAGAACTCTTTGGCCAATAGCTTAAGCATATTTCTAGCTAGCTCTTACATCTTAAATTTACCCATTTCTATTAATCTGTATATTGCCATGTGACTGTGGCTTACTGCGTAAAGTTCCATCCAGTATCTTTCTCTGGCATGGCTATAGGGCTTCTTACTAACTCCACCTACTGTCTTCAAGCATTCAGTTTAGTTTTCCCACCTAGCTCTATTCTGCCCTATCACAGACCAAAGCACCTTCTTTATTCATTAACCAGTAAAATCAAGACATATGTAGAAGGACTTCCCATACCAATAGTTTCCAAAAACACTGAAATTTGAAGCCCTTCATTTTTTGGTAGTGTCTTCAAACTTTTTTGAATAAATTATGAAAACAATGCATCTTTCCATACATGTTTAAGTTGGGATTCAAAATTCTTTCATTAATACTTTAAATAGTTTACAATGAAATTTTGACATATTGCAAATATTAACATTTTAAAAATTGATCTCCAAAATGTCTGGTTGAATCTTTGATGCTCAACATAATTTATTTTTTATAAAGTACTCAGACATTTATGTTATAAAAGCAAATGTGTGTTACTGGTTTTATTAATCTGGGTCCTTCAGACAATCAGAAATAGGGGTTGGGGGAGAGAAATAATATATTCCAGAATTTGTCATCTGGACGATTTACAAGAATGAGTTGAGATTTGAAGGGGCATAAAGCCGAGGTCATGCCCAAGGTCAAGAGAAACATATCTCAGTTCAAGCAGAGATGTTGACTTTATCTTCCCTTTGACCTTTGTTCTATTCAGCCCTTTAAAACCACACAGGTGAGAGTTTTCCTTATGCAGAATAACATTTAAAATGGTAGTGTTCTGGATAGTTTTATGTCAATTTTTCCACAAGCTGGAATCACCTGATTAGAGGGAACTTCAAATAAGAAAATGCCTTTATAATTTTAGGGTAAAGCAAATCTGTTAGGCATTTTCTTGATTATTGATTGCTAAGGAGTGATCTGCTTAACTGTGGGTGTGGAAACCCATGGGCTGTTGCTCTTGGGTTCTACAGGTAATCAGGCTGGACAAGTCAGTAAGCTGCTTCCCTCCATAGCCTTTGCATCAGCTCCTGCTTCCAGGTTCCTGCCCTGTTTGAGTTCTCTCCTGACTCTCTTTGATGATGAATATGGATGTGTAAGCCAAATAAACACTTACCTCCAGAGCTTGCTTTCCTCCTCAGCTTGCTTTTTGATCATGGTATTTCCCTGCAGAGACAGAAACCTTAACTAAAGCAGGTAGTCAAACTCTTCTTCTAAGACCTTCACATGTGTCCTTTAACATTTGCTTTCCCAGAGCTCTTGGACATTCCTTACCTTGTGACCTTGCAACATACTGTAGATTTTAATCTTTTCTCAGATATAAACAATCTTGGGGAACTATACTCATTTCTTCATTTACTTTGCTGAAGTTTCCACTTTTGATTTGGAAAATTGTTTATTCATATATACATATATATGAATAAATATATACATATATATTCATATATATATAAATTCATCTTTCTAGCATTTTGTTTTAGATTTATTTCTTCTAGGAAGAATTTATTTCTTTAATCATAAGCCAAATAAGAAAGATTCTTTTCTCTTTCTGAATTAATTTAACTGAATTATATTTATTGATATAACTGAGAAAGTGACTATGCTAGTTTTCTATCACAAAAGGAACAAATTACTACACATATAATGGCTTATGAAAATGGCAATTTATGCTCTATCTATTCTTTGTCATAAATCTAGGCTGCAAGTAACTAGATTTTGTGTTCAGGGATTTGGCTAGTTAAGTTTTAATCTGGAACTAAGATGCCCATTCAAAGTGACTCAGGCCTGTGGCAAAATGTGAAAAATACATACCCAGAGTCTCCCTCTCTTGTCCTACATGGTTATTTCAGATGGACCTCTCTCCTGAAATACAGACATAGGACTTACTGCTAATTGAATACTCATTTTCAATTTTCTTTTTAAGTTTATTTATTTAGTTTACATTCTGACCACAGTTTCTCCTACCTCCTCTCCTTACAGTTCCTCCCCCTGCCTCGAACTCCCCTCTGCCTTCCCTACATCCACTACTCCTCTGTTTCTATTCAGAGAAGGGAAGGCGTCCCATGGATATCAGTCAAACATGGCCTTCTTAGGTTGCAGCTAATCACCTCCACTTGTATTCAGGCTGCACAAGGCAACTCGATATAAAGAATAGGGTTCCCAAAGTCAGGAAAATAGTCAGAGACAGCCCTGCTCCCGCTGTTAGAGTCCCACAAGAAGACCAAACTGCACAACTGTGACATATTTGCAGAGGACCTAGGTCAGGGAGTCCATGCGGGCTCCCTGGTTCTCAGTTCAGTCTGTGAGCCCCTATGAACCCAGGTTAGTTGTTTCTGTGGGTTTTCTTCTGGTGTCTTTGATGCCTCTGGCTCCTACAACCCTTCTTTCTACTCTTTAGCAGGATTCCCAAAGTTCTGCCCGGTGTTTAGCTGTGTGTCTCTGCATCTGTTTCAGTCTGTTTTGGGTGAAGTCTCCCTGACGACAACTGGGCTAGGCACCAATCTATAAATATAGCAGAATTTCAGTAGGTATCATTACATCAACATTTTCCCCTCTATCCTAGGCCTCTGGGCTGTATAATCTCTGGGTCCTGGTGTCAAGGGTGAAATCACTCTTAATGGTATGGGTCTCAGGATTGATCAGTCATTGGCTGGTCAGTTGCTCAATCAAAGTGTCACCCTTACCGCAGCACATCCCATAGGTGGGACAGAGTATTGGTTAAAAGTTTTATGGCTGGGTTGGTGTCCACTGGAAGTCTTGACTGGTCACAGGAGATAGCAAGCTCAGCTTACATATCTCCTATTGCTATGAGTCTTAACTGAGGTCATCCTTGTAGATTCCTGAGAGTTTCCCTTGCACCTGACCCTGAAATGCCTCCTTTTCCAGTCATCTCTTTCACTACGCTCTGTCTCTGCCCCCCCCCCCCCCCCCACGCTTTCTCTTATGTTCCCACTGCAAACTTCCTCCAGCCCACCTATAAATTCTCTTCTATTTCCCATTCCCAGGGAGAGCTAAGCATGCCCCTTTTGTCCTCTTCGTTACCTAGCTTCTCTGGGTCTGTGGATTGTAGCGTAGTTATTCTTTATACCTAATATCTAGTTTTAAGTGAATACATATCATGTTTGTCTTCCTATGCCTTCATTAACCTCATTCAAGATATTTTCTTAATGTCATCCATTTGTATGCAAATTTCATGATGCCACTTTTTAAACATCCGAGTATTATTCTATTGCATAAATGTATCACATTTTATTTATCCATTCTTCTCTTGAGGGACATCTAAGTTGTTTTCAGGCTCGGAAAACACATAAATCTGCTATGAACAAAGTTGAGCAAGTGTTCTAGTGGTATGGTTATCTTTTGGATATAAAGCCAGGAATATTATAGCTGGGTCTTGAGGTAGATTGATTCCCAATTTTCTGAGAAACTTCTATATTGATTTTCAAAGTGACTGTACAAGTTTGCACTCCCACCAGAAATGGAGGCATGTTCTCCTTGCTCCACATTCTGGACAGCATAAATTGTCACTTGTATTTTTGATCTTAGCCATTCTGACAGGTTTAAGATGGACTTTCAGAGTCAGTTTGATTTGCATTTCCATGATAGCTAAGGATTTTAAACATTCCTTTAAATGTTTGTTAGCCATTTGAGATTTATCGGTTGAGAATTCTCTGTTTAGATATAAACTGCATTTTAAATTAGGATTATTTATTTTTCAAGTCTTTCGTTTCTTGAATTCTTTATATATTTGGATATACGCCCTCTCTCAGATATAGGGATGGTGAAGATCTTTTCCCATTCTGCTTATTGATAATGTTCTTTAATTTACATAAGATCTTATGTTTCTTGAGGTCCCTGTTATTAATGTCCATATTAGTGTCTGTGTTATTGATGTTCTGTTCAGGAAGTTTTTTTTTTCCTATTCCAATGCATTTGATATTATTTTCCATTTTCTCTTCTATCAGATTAAATGTATCAGAATTTATTTTGAGGTCTTTGATCCTCTTGTACTTGAGTTTTGTACAGGGTGAGAAATATGGATCTATTTGCATTCTTCTATATTGTGACATTCAGTTAGAACACCATTAGTTAAAGATGTTTTCTTTTTTTCCGTTGTATAATTTTTTGCTTTTTGGTCAAAAAACAGGTGTTGGGGAACAAAAGAGTTCCACACTAGCCAGAAATGGAGTATAACAAAGGTTTATTTATAAAGAAAGAGTAGTGATTTGCAGTCCTCTGCATGCACTGGAAACTGAAACCAAATCCAACAGCCAAGAGGTATGTGCGCTTTTTTTTTCTGCAATTGTAATGCTTGAGACCATGCCCACAGTAGACTGGTGTCTTAAAGGCTATTGGCTGAAGGAGTTCCCACATGAATCAATTGTTCATTTGTGTGAATTTACAGCTGGGTCTTTGATTCAATTCTATTAATCCACCTGTCTGTTTTTATTGCCATTACCATGCCCTTACTATAGCTCTGTAGTAGATTTTTAAATCAGGGATGTATTACCTCCATAAATTCTTTTATTGTGCAGAATTGCTTTAGTTTTCATGGATTTTGTTTTTGTTATTTTAAGGTCTTTAAAGAGTTGTGCTGGGATTTTAATTTTAGGTTGCTTTTGATAAGATAGTCATTTTTACTATCCTCTTCATCCTGATCCATGAGCATCTTTACATCTTCCGATATCTTCTCCAATTTCTTTCTTTAAAGACTTGAAGGTCTTGTCATATAGATCTTTCACTTGCTTGGTTAGAGTTATCACAAGATATTTTATATTGTTTGTGGCTATGTGAATGGTGTTGCTTCCCTGATTTCTTTTCCAGGCTGTTTGTTTGTTTATTTATTTAGTTTTTTCTGTGGGGACAGGGTTTCTCTGTAGCCTTTGAGCTAGTCCTGGAACTAGCTTTTGTAGACCAGGCTGGCCTCGAACTCACAGAAATTTACCTACCTCTGTCTCCCAAGTGCTGGGATTAAAGGTGTGTGCCACCACTACGCAGCTTGTTCCTGGTTTTAGTGGAACTGATTTGAGTTTCTCTCCACTTGATTTGATGTTTGGCTATCAGCTTGATGTATATTGCTTTTTATTATGTTTAGGCATGTCTCTTATATCCCTGATCTCTCCAAGACTTTTATCATGAAGAGATGTTGAATTTTGTCAAAGAAGTTTTTTACATCTATAAGACGATCATGTGTTTTTATTTTCTTTCAGTTTATTTATATGGTAGATTACACTGACAGACTTTTTATGTTGGGACTCCGCTGCATCTCTGCAATGAAGCCTACTTGATCATGTTGGATGATATTTTTAACGTGTTCTTAAATTTGGTTTGCATTTTATTAAGTATTAGTACACAATAACACATTGCATCCAAGTTCATGAGTGAAATATATCTGTAATTCTCTTTCTTTTTTAAGTCCTTGTGTTGTTTGGGTATCAAGGTAACTTTGGCCCCATAAAATGAATTTGGAATTCTATGCTAAAACTGAATTCCCTGGGCTTTTTTTTTGGGGGGGGGGTTGGTAGATTTTTTTAATGACTGTTTCGAAGGGATTATAGATTTATTTAAACTGTTTATCTGATCTTGATTTGATTTGGTAAGTGGTATTTGTCAAGAAATTTACTCATTTCTTTTTAATTTTTTCAAGTTTGTGTAGTACAGGTTTTTGAAGCATGAACTAATAATTTTTTGGATTTTCTCAGTATCTGTTCCTATGTCCTCCTTTTTTGTTTCTGATTTTGTTAATTTGGGTATTCTCTCTCTGCCTTTTAGTTAATTGGGATGGGGTTTGTCTATTGTGTTAGTTTTCTCAAAGAATCAACTCTTTGTTTTATTGATTCTTTGTTCTCTTTGTTTCTATCTTATTGATTTCAGCCCTGAGTTTGATTATTTTCTACCATCTACTCCTCTTGCATGTGTTTGCTTATTTTTGTTCTACAAGTTTCAGGTGTGCTGTTAAGTCAATAGTATGAGATCTCTTCAAATTCTTCATGAAGGCACTCAGTGTTATGAACTTTCCTCTTTGCACCGTTTTCATTATGCCCCATAAGTTTGGGTATTTCGTGCATTCATATTCATTTGGATTCTAGCAAGTCTTCAACTTCTTTCTTTATTTCTTCCTTGAAGTAGTGACAATTCAGTAGAGACTTGTTCAGAAGGCTTTGTGTTGTTTGTGAAATCAAGTTTAATTCATTCTATTGAATGTTGGAGGTTATGTCAATTTTCTTATAACTGTTTAGATTTAGCTTGTGACTGAATATGTGGTCAATTTTGGAGAATGTTCCATAAGGTGCTGAGTATATTTTGTGTTTGGTTGAAATGTTCAGTATATATCTCTTGGGTACATTTGCATTATAACATCTGTTAACTCCAGTAGTTCTCCATTTGGTTTGTGTCCTATGGTATAGTACAAGTTTTCTACCAGAGGTATGGGCCAGGATAAGGTTTATGGACAAAGGAGGCACCTGTGATTGTGCTGGGTGATTGCAGACAGGGGTAGGGTTGGGAACTGGGGTGGCTTACTGGTTTTCAGGAAGCAGGCCTGGCCTCTGATGCAGTGGAAGGCTTTTGCCAGAGGTGTGGGACAGAATATTTCTCTGATGTGAGAAGAGGCAGTTGGAGTTATACTAGATGAGCGTGGGTGGGGTGGGGGTAGTCTTACCTGAAGTTCAGGATGCTGGCCTGGTCTCTAAAGGAGCAGGAGCTCATTTTCAAATTTTAATTCTTTTTTTTTTTTTTTT
>NC_022025.1:1361769-1364255 GCF_000317375.1 Microtus ochrogaster
CCCAAAGCTAGGTCTCCTGGCGCCTAAGATCAGGCCTCTGTGCTGGATGGGCAGGTCGCAAACAAGGCCTCAAATTTTAATTCTTTATCCAAGAGTAAGACTCTTCTAATTAGGTCAGCCCCCACAGAAAATAATTTTTGCTTCTTAAGGTCAGCTCATGCAAGCAGCATAATCTAATCATAGAGATGACCAAATTTCTATGGTGATATTTACAAACTGAACAGAGGGGCTCATATAGAGGTGTACATCAGGAGGCACAGGCATGGTATCCTTGTGCCTATAGTACTTTCTTATATAGTCACTGTTATAATTTTATGGTCTTTTGAGACACCTTAGTTTGTTTGTAAATGAAAGAACAGCAAATCTTACATACTGTGTGAATACTGGTTAAGAATCAAGGACATAGAGAGTCAGGATTTAGATTCGTATAAGAGATCTTGTTGCCTCTGGGCTATGGGTTAAGTTACTTAACCTCTTTGCTCATTGTCATATCTGTAAAATGTGATAATAATGCCTGCTCCCAGAGGCTATTTTGATGATAAAGTGAATTAATACACACAATTTATATAGAGCACAATCAAGGGAATAGCATTCAGTGAACCTTAGTTTTAGTATTTATATTTCATAGTTATGTACAGATTTCTACTCTGTTTAGACAATATTAGATTTCAGCTGTGCTTTGAAGTTACATTTGTCTCCTTTTTCATGCTTGCTAATGGTAAATGTAGGCACAAATTTATGAACATATATAAGCATTAGTCTTTATTCATATTATTTACTATTTATATAACAGAATTAATTAATATCAAGATGCTTCTATGACAAATTAACAGAAAAGTAGAGGAAATGAGTTAGTTAGTAAATTTGAGCTATGTGAAAAGAAAGGGCAAAGAGAACATAGATGCTAAACAGGAAGGAGAAGCAAATGTGTTCTAGAGCATAACAAGCATATCCATGTGACCAGGAATGACAAGGAAGGAGTGCTAAGGAACATCAGCAATACACCTTCCAGGGCTAAATTTTGGCAAGGACATTGGTTCTTCCTCAATGAAAATGATATAGCAACTGTAAGTTTTATAGTATGCATGATGTTACTCAGATTTGATTATCACTGAACAATCATAATTGCCGCAGAAGACTACAATGACACAGAACTGGAAAGGAGCCAGCCGAAATAGTTGAAATGGATCATGGCAGTGACCAGTCTGTCACCATAAAAATAAAAATTAGAATCATATTATAGAACTATTTGATTAGGGATATGTTTATGAAGCAAGAGAAGAATGTAGCTTGTTGTGGTTATGAGTAAAGAAAGAGAATTGAATTTTGTGTTCAAGTGCTTTGGTGTAATTAAATAGAAAAAACTCAAAGGGTCATTTATGAAGCTGTGGCTTTACAACAGCAGAAGATAAGGGAGAGAGATAAGTAGTTCAGCTTTGAATCAGTTAAAGATGTCCCCCAGTCTTCACATATTAAGTATGCAATTTGATCATTGACTTAGAATTCAAGAGTGAGGAGTGCCTTGAAGGAGCAAGTTAGAAATTTTTATATTTTTTACAATACTTGGAGTTATGATTCTGTAGACTATCACCTCTACAGTGAGAAAGGGGTCATGGGAAGACTGGAGGGACAAAGTTCTAGGACATGTCACTACTACATACCCTGATGAAAGAGGGCAAGGAAGGGTGCACCTACAGTTGTCTTTGAGCAATATAGTCTTCTTGTGGAAAAATAAATTATACTTACAGTGAAGTTTTAAAATAAACATGATATAATATACAATATTATGTGAAAATTCCAAAAATATTTTGTTTGAATGAACATTTGTGAGGAAAATATGACAGGAAATTAAATTAGAAGTTGTTAATTTTATTATGAATTGCGATCAACGATTGTGGATAAACCCACTCTACCATCATGAAAAATCTGACTTCTTGCAGAGAAAGTATTCAACATTTGAGTTATTTATGGTTTTTTAAAAACTATCTTTTGCGTGTTTTGAGATTTTAAGAAAGTCACATTATTTCTCCCTTTCTTTCCTTCCCCCTAACCCTGCTGTACGACCCTCCTTGCTCTCTTCCAAATTCACAGTCTATTTTTCATTCTTGTTTTCTATTTATACATGTCTAAACAGGAGCTGAACAGCAACAACAGAAACAATAGTGTGGCTACAAGGTCTCAACCCTACACAAAGATTGACAAGCAACTATTTTTGACTATTGTGAGTAACACAATGGTTGCATGTGTCTCTTCAATATCCAGATTTCAATTTGTTTAGGGTGGTTGGATTGCATAGTTGGAATGTTGAATAAAATGCTAAGAAACAAAAACTTCCAGAGTATAAAACAATGTATTGTTAGGCCGGGCGGTGGTGGCGCATGCCTTTAATCCCAGCACTCGGGAGGCAGAGGCAGGCAGATCTCTGTGAGTTCGAGACCAGCCTGGTTTAGGGTGGTTGGATTGCATAGTTGGAATGTTGAATAAAA